>NC_134890.1:34370469-34450469 GCF_041734735.1 Babylonia areolata | reverse complement strand
CTGGACAGCAGTGACCTGCTCTGCTGTTCTGATGGTCATGGTCAGACAGGACTGACCACAACACAGTACAGTAGGCCCTGAAATAAACAGACATCACTGTTATTGTCACATAGTCAGACACGACTGACCACAGTACAGTAGGCCCTGAAATAAACAGACATCACTGTTATTGTCACATAGTCAGACACGACTGACCACAACACAGTACAGTAGGCCCTGAAATAAACAGACATCACTGTTATTGTCACATAGTCAGACACGACTGACCACAGTACAGTAGGCCCTGAAATAAATAGACATCACTGTTATTGTCACATAGTCAGACAGGACTGACCACAACACAGTACAGTAGGCCCTGAAATAAATAGACATCACTGTTATTGTCACATAGTCAGACAGGACTGACCACAACACAGTACAGTAGGCCCTGAAATAGACATCATTGTTATTGTCACCGGTTTGGTTGACAGATCTCCAGCACAGCCAAAGAGGCGGGCAGCAGTGTGGTCAGCAGTACCATGGACACCAGTGAGGTCAAGAAATCCAAGATGAAAAAGGAGGACAGTTTGGGTGAGACTTACGTAGAGCTTGCACTCTTGCTCATAATCACACACAAACACACGTACACAGCGCGGGAGAGAGAGAGAGAGAGAGACAGACAGACAGAGAGAGAGAGAGAGAGAGACAGACAGACAGACAGACAGACAGAGAGAGAGAGAGGGAGAAAGAGAGAGAGAGAGGACACATGTGTCACTGATGTATGTGTATCTTTTACAACAAACGGAGTCTCGAAAACAGGACAGATACAAACATGTATCCGCTTGCAGACATTATGTTTAGATCTGAGCGTATGACACATTATGGAATGCTGATATTGATACCTAAATGTAACCTTAGATTCCACGAAGCCACCCGAACCACAAGGTACGCTGATGACCAGGTGACTGGGTTACCGGAGTGATCATAGCATCGCTTGATTTGCTGAGCGTTGTCAATCCGACGAAGTCTCTGGCATTCTTGTAGACTTCGGGAAGTCTGAACGCTACGTCACGCTGCAACCTGGTCCAGAACTTTAACTGAGTCCAGGAACAGATACCTCTACGACGTTAACACACGTGCATAAAACTGAGTGTGTGTGTGTGTGTGTGTGTGTGTGTGTGTGTGTGTGTGTGTGACAGAGGGGGAGGTGGAGGAGGAGGAGGAGATGATGAGGGAGGTGTACGGGGCGGGCCACATCCCCCAGGAAGGAGAGCCTGACTTCATAGAGACAAACTGCCACTGGGACGGCTGTGCCCGGGAGTTCGAGACCCAGGATGACCTGGTCAAGGTACTGCAGGGTGGTGTGTGTGTGTGTGTGTGTGTGTGTGTGTGTGTGTGTGTGTGTGTGTGTGTGTGTGTGTGTGTGTGTGTGTGTGTGTGTGTGTGTGTGTGTGTGGTTGTGTGTGTGTGGTTGTGTGTGTGTTGTGTGTGTGTGTGTGTGTGTGTGTGTGTGTGTGTGTGTGTGTGTGTGTGTGAAGCCTGACTGACTGAGACAGGAAACGAATGATGAGCGTCTAAAAGAGGCTTTCATTCGCCTCTACCCAGGTAGGTAGCCTTAGGAAGAAAATCAGTGTCTGTAAAGCGCTCACAGCTTGTCTCTGAACGTGGACAGGTGCTGTATCAGTATCCCTATCATATAGCATCACAGTAGTAGTAGTTGGAGTACTAGTAATATACCTAATGATAATGACGTGTGTTTGACATTACATCAACCAGGACCATCATAATAACCATGATCATAACCATAAACATTTTTTTTTTATCACTGATACGTTTTTGGCGCCTATCTTCAATCAGAGACCAAGCTCGCTGCACACGTGGGTAGAGCTGACTGACAACAGTCGTTGGGTACTCATCGTTAGTTTCCTGTGTCATTCAGTCCAGCTTTCAATCACGCGCACGCACACAGTCATGTACATTAGAACATAATGATAATGTGAGTCTGATAAGACACTATGCAGAACCACGCCATGATAATGGTAATTATGATACTCATAATGATCACAATGATGATGACTGTAAACATGACCATAAGCGTGATGATAACGATGTGTGTGTGTGTGTGTGTGTGTGTGTGTGTGTGTGTGTGTGGTGTGTGTGTGTGTGTGTGTGTGTGTGTGTGTGTGTGTGTGTGTGTGTGTGTGTGTGTGTGTGTGTGTGTGTGTGTGTGTGTGTGTGGCAGCACATCAACCAGGACCACATCCAGACGAACAAGAAGTCGTTCATCTGTCACTGGAAGGAGTGCAGTCGGGAGGAGAAGCCCTTCAAGGCGCAGTACATGTTGGTGGTGCACATGAGGAGGCACACCGGAGAGAAACCTCACCGCTGTACCGTCAGTTGATGTTGATGTTGTTGTTGTTTGTTGATCTTGTCTGGTGGTGGTGGTGGTGGTTGCGGTGGTGGTGGTGGTGTGGATGTTGCTGCTGCTAATGCTGTTGTGGTTGTTAGCTGCCGTCGTTGGTGCTGCTGATTGTCGTTCCATCGTTATTTTGGCATTGTTTTGTGGTGATGATGATGATAGTTATGGTGATGATGAGGAGGAGGGGGGGAGGATAAAAAGAGTAATAGCCTGTGTAATGCATTCACACATCCCAAAGCACTCTGCAGCAAGCATGTCAATCAAGACTCATATTTCAAGAATACACCTTTAGACACACACCAAGCTTGAATATACATCACTCTCACACCCACTCCAACCTCCCCCCCCCCACACACACACACATTCACGAACACACACACACACACACACACACACACACACACACACATTCACGAACACACACACACACACACACACACACACACCCAACCCCCCACCCCCAAGCCCCTCCACACCCCCCAGACATGTACCGGTATTAACGCTGTGTGTTTCACAGTTCGAGGGCTGCACCAAGGCGTACTCACGTCTGGAGAACCTGAAGACCCATCTGCGCTCACACACCGGGGAGAAGCCGTACCTGTGTGAGTTTCCTGGCTGCACCAAAGCCTTCAGCAACGCCTCGGATCGCGCCAAGCACCAGAACAGGACCCACTCCAACGCTGTGAGTGGCGCTGTGCACAGTGACTGGTTTCCTGATCTGTACTGGTATATCTCCCACCTGATCTATACTGGTATATCTCCCACCTGATCTACACTAGTATATCTCCCACCTGATCTACACTAGTATATCTTCTACCTGATCTACACTAGTATATCTCCCACCTGATCTATACTAGTATATCTCCCACCACTAGTATATCTCTTACCTGATCTACACTAGTATATCTCCTACCTGATCTATACTAGTATATCTCCTACCTGATCTACACTAGTATATCTTCTACCTGATCTATACTAGTATATCTCCCACCACTAGTATATCTCCTACCTGATCTACACTAGTATATCTCCTACCTGATCTACACTAGTATATCTCCTACCTGATCTACACTAGTATATCTCCTACCTGATCTACACTAGTATATCTCCTACCTGATCTACACTGGTATATCTCCTACCTGATCTACACTGGTATATCTCCTACCTGATCTACACTAGTATATCTCCTACCTGATCTACACTAGTATATCTCCTACCTGATCTACACTAGTATATCTCCCACCACTAGTATATCTCCTACCTGATCTACACTGGTATATCTCCTACCTGATCTACACTTACACTGGTATATCTCCTACCTGATCTACACTAGTATATCTCCTACCTGATCTACACTAGTATATCTCCTACCTGATCTACACTTACACTGGTATATCTCCTACCTGATCTACACTAGTATATCTCCTACCTGATCTACACTAGTATATCTCCTACCTGATCTACACTAGTATATCTCCTACCTGATCTACACTAGTATATCTCCTACCTGATCTACACTTACACTGGTATATCTCCTACCTGATCTACACTAGTATATCTCCTACCTGATCTACACTAGTATATCTCCTACCTGATCTACACTGGTATATCTCCTACCTGATCTACACTAGTATATCTCCTACCTCATCTACACTAGTATATCTCCAGACCATTTTCTCAGTATCAGTATCAGTAGCTCAAGGACGCGTCACTACGTTCGGACAAATCCATATACGCTACACCACATCTGCCAAGCAGATGCCTGACCAGCAGCGTAACCCAACGCGCTTTGTCAGGCCTTGAAAAAATAAAATAAAATAAAATAATAATAATAATAATGAAAATAAAATAGATAAATAGATAAAAAATAAATAAATAAATAAAACAAAGTAATGATGATAAAAAAATAAAAATAATTTTTTTTTTTTAAATGAAAAAGCAGACACACAGTGTTTGGCCGTTGTTCTGGATACTGATTTAAGATCAGATAACACCACTTGAGGTTAGGTAAGGTAGGATAATGTAAGATCAGATAACACCACTTGAGGTTAGGTAAGGTAGGATAATGTAAGATCAGATAACGCCAGGTAAGGTAGGATAATGTAAGATCAGATAACGCCAGGTAAGGTAGGATAATGTAAGATCAGATAACGCCAGGTAAGGTAGGATAATGTAAGATCAGATAACGCCAGGTAAGGTAGGATAATGTAAGATCAGATAACACCACTGAGGTCAGGTAAGGTAGGATAATGTAAGATCAGATCACACCACTTGAGGTCAGGTAAGGTAGGATAATGTAAGATCAGATCAGACGCGACAAGATAAGACAGGACAAGGTAAAGTGAAGTAAGATCAGATACACACAGAACAGGTATTGTTTAAGATAAGGTAGGACAAGGTAAGACAAAATAAGGTCAGATTTAGAGTAATAAGATCAATTAGAGTAGAGGTAAAGTAAAATCGGGTAAGACATGTAAGATATGATAACTTTAGATCACGGAGATAAGACAGAGTAGGGTAGGGCAAGGAAAAGTATGCTGTAAGGAGGGCAGATTGATAAGCTATGTAAGGTAAGATATGTATGTGTGATAGTGAAAGCATGTTTATGTGTGTGCGTGTGTGGTTTTTATTGCGCGCAAGTGTGTGTGTGTGTGTGTGTGTGTGTCGCACGCACAGGTATATGTATGAGTACATAGTATGTGCGCACGAAGTGACTGAAATTTGTGACGGCGCAAAGTTGCTAAAGGCACAAAGTAGGTGGATGACACCGAAACGTCAGCCCACAATGCATGCTGTGTAACAGAAACCCTACGCCTGTAAGGCAGCAGGCTGCACCAAGCGCTACACTGACCCCAGCTCACTGCGAAAGCACGTGAAAACCGTGCATGGCCCCGAGTTTTACGCCAACAAGAAACACAAGGGGGACGGCTGTAAGAAGGAGGACCCAGATCAGGTGAGATCTCGTTTTCATGTCTCTGTCTGTCTGTCTCTTTCCCTCCCTCTCTCTCTCTCTTTCCCTCCTCTCTCTCTCTCTCTCTTGATTGAACGCTGGGTTGAACGTGAAGGTAAAATCGTACTGATTCAGTTGGTTGATTGACTGATTGATTGATTGATTGATTGATTGAAGGCAGGAGTGAGCGTGATGATAAAATAGTATTTATTGGTTGACTGACTGACTGACTGACTGAACGCTGAGTAAAGTGTGGATGTGAAACGGCACTTACCAACTGACTGACTGACTGACTAATTGATTGAAAGCTGGGAGGAGCATAAAGTATCGGTATCAGTATCAGTAGCTCAAGGAGGTGTCACTGCGTTCGGACAAGTCCATATACGCTACACCACATCTGCCAAGCTGATGCCTGACCAGCAACGTAACCCATCCATCGCGATTAGTAGGCCTTGAGAAAAAAAAAAAAGCGTGAAGGCCGCAAACTGACAGCAGTGCCCCTGTGTCCTTGTATCCCTGTGCCCGTGTCCTCGTGTCCCTGTATCCCTGTATCCTTGTGCCCTTGTATCCCTGTGTCCCTGTATCCCTGTGTCCCTGTATTCCTGTGTCCCTGTGTCCCTGTATCCCTGTATTCCGGTGTCCCTGTGTCCCTGTATCCCTGTGTCCCTGTATCCTTGTGCCCTTGTATCCCTGTGTCCCTGTGCCCCTGTATCCCTGTGCCCCTGTATCCCTGTGTCCCTGTATCCCTGTGCCACTGTATCCCTGTGTCCCTGTGCCCTTGTGCCCCTGTATTCATGTATCCCTGTGCCCCTGTATCCCTGTGCCCCTGTATCCCTGTGTCCCTGTGCCCTTGTGCCCCTGTATTCATGTATCCCTGTGCCCCTGTATCCCTGTGCCCCTGTATCCCTGTGCCACTGTATCCCTGTGTCCCTGTGCCCTTGTGCCCCTGTATTCATGTATCCCTGTGCCCCTGTATCCCTGTGCCCCTGTATCCCTGTGCCCCTGTATCCCTGTGCCCCTGTATCCCTGTATCCTTGTGCCCTTGTGTCCTTGTATCCCTGTGTCCCTGTATCCCTGTGTGCCTGTATCCCTGTGTCCCTGTATCCCTGTATCCCTGTATCCCTGTGCCCCTGTATCCCTGTGCCCCTGTATCCCTGTATCCCTGTATCCCTGTGCCCCTGTGTCCCTGTATCCCTGTATCCCTGTGCCCCTGTATCCCTGTGTCCCTGTATCCCTGTGCCCCTGTATCCTTGTGTCCCTGTGTCCCTGTATCCCTCTATCCCTGTATCCCTGTGTCCCTCTATTCCTGTATCCCTGTATCCCTGTATCCCTCTATCCCTGTATGCCTGTGTCCCTGTATGCCTGTGTCCCCTTGTCGTCAGGAGCCAGAGTCGAGGGGTGAGGGGGAGGGCCGGAGGAGGGTGGAGGGCCACGTGAGCACAGCAGTTGTGCAGGGAGCTGGGGCTTCACAGCGGCCACAGTCACAGGTCGGGCTGTATGGTGTATCTTATCTGTTTCTTCTTTTTAGTATTTATTTGGTTTGATGTGTGTGTGTGTGTGTGTGTGTGTGTGTGTGTGTGTGTGTGTGTGTTAGTCTGTTAGTGTGTGTGTGTGTGTGTGTGTGTGTGTGTGTGTGTGTGTGTGTGGGGGGGGGGGTGTGTGTGTGTGTGTGTGTGTGTGTGTTAGTCTGTTAGTGTGTGTGTGTGTGTGTGTGTGTTTAAGGTGTGTGTGTGTGTGTGTGTGTGTGTGTGTTTAATGTGTGTAGGGTGTGTATATGTGTGTGTGTGTGTGTGTGTGTGTGTGTGTGTGTGTTTGTGTGTGTGTGTGTTTAAGGTGTGTAGGGTGTGTGTGTGTGTGTGAATGCGTGCGTGAGTGTATACGTGCGTGCATGCGTGCGTGTGACTGTTGGTATATGTATACCTGTGTGGAGGGGGGGTGGGGTGACGAAGTAAAATGAAACATTGTTTTCTCACATGAACAATAACAGTGGTATGATACGTGATAAGGTACTGCCCACCAAAGGATGCGATTTTAAGTGGATACGTTAAATGAAACGGTGAAGTTTTTCTCCACAGAATACAAGAATAAGTCCCCTCTCCACCACTCCCAGCAATGTTATGTTTTCCTTCCTTCTGAACAATCATGATGCCACCAAGTCCCATCACCACCACTCTGAGCAATGTTAACTTTTTCCTTCCTACTGAACAAACATATTTGCATTTTTGTAAACCTTTGTCTGAGTAAAGCTGTTGAAAGCCATTCCGAGCATCACTACGTTTTTCCTTTCTTCTGAACACAACATATTCGTTGTTTGTAAACCTTTGTCAGAATAAAGCTGTTGAAAGCCACGCCCTGTCCAACCCCACAGGATGCCCTGGGCTTTGGGATGCAGTCCCAGCCGTCCCCCCAGAGCAGTCCAGAGGTCAACGTGACCTGCGGCCTTCAGCCAGACATCACGGACCCCCACATGGGGTCCTCCCCAATGATGGCACTGTCTGTGGAGGAGGAGGAGGGGGTGCTGGAGGAGGTGGCTATACCTCATCCTGATGAAGCTGAGGTGACTAGGCTGTGTGTGTGTGTGTGTGTGTGTGTGTGTGTGTGTGTGTGTGTGTGTGTACGAGAGAGTGTGAGTCATAGACATAGATATGTTGTGACAAAAAGCGATATATTACATTAAAATATTACGATACATTATTACAATATTAGGCTTCAGTATTACGATGGAATATTACAATACACTATTTCGATGCAATATTACAACAGTACAGTACGATGTTACGATACAATATTACTGTATAATATCACGATACAATAACTGTTACAATGCAACATTACGATGCAATATTGCAGTATAATATTACGATGCGGTATTACAATGCAACAATACTATACAATATTACGATACAATATTACAATACAATAATACGATGCAATATTACAGTACAATATTACAATACAGTATTACAATGCAATATCACAATATAATATTATGATACAGTATTACAATACAACATTACAATGCAATATTACGATACAATATTACGATATAATATTGCAATACAATACAATTCAACATTACGATACAGTGTTACAATTTTACAACACAATATTACAATACAACATTACAATACAACATTACAATACAACATTACAATACAACATTACAACACAACATTACAATACAACATTACAATACAACATTACAACACAACATTACAATACAACATTACAACAGGTACCTGGCGGGTCCAGTGCTGTGCTGACACGGCGTCAACAGGTCAACACTGGACAGGTGATCAATACAATACAATACAATACAATACAACATTACAACACAACATTACAACACAACATTACAACACAACATTACAACAGGTACCTGGTGGGTCCAGTGCTGTGCTGACACGGCGTCAACAGGTCAACACTGGACAGGTGATCAATACAATACAATACAATACAATACAATATTACAACATTACAACAGGTACCTGGCGGGTCCAGTGCTGTGCTGACACGGCGTCAACAGGTCAGCACGGGTCAGGTCCTGCACAACAGGATGAAGGGTCGGCTGAAGGTCAAGGCCACCTCCCCCTCACCCCTGTCTCACGTGCCGTCCATGCACAGCACAGGTCAGTGCCTCGCTTGGTTGGGTGCTGGTGGTGGTGGTGTGGTGGTAGTGTGGTGGTGTGGTGCTGGTGGTTGTGGTGGTGGTGGTGGTGGTGTGGTGGTGGTGGTGTTGGTGCTGGTGGTAGTTGTGGTGGTGGTGGTGGTGGTGTGGTGGTTGTGGTGGTGGTGGTGGTGGTGGTTTCGTGTTAGTAGTGGTGTGGTGGTGGTGGTGTTGGTGGTGGTGGATGTTTGGTGGTGGTGGTTGATTGGTGGTGGTGGTGGTGGTGGTGGTTCAACCTCCCTCAGGGAACAGTGCAGGGGGAAGGAGACGAGACAGACAGTGGAGAAATGGGCAGACAACATCACTGAGTGGACAGAGAGGAGCTTTGCCCCAAACTCAGGACCTATCCCACAGAGAGAGACACAGAGAGAGAGAGAGAGAGAGAGAGAGAGAGAGACACAGACACAGACACAGACACAGACATAGACACAGAGAGACAGAGAGAGAATCGGATCAAACCCATCCGAATCTCCCTTTTTATGGTCGAGTTTTCGAAGAGTTGTATATATTTCTATTTATTTTTGTCACGTTTGCATCGATTTTTAGTTTGGAAAAAGTGTTACCTTCTTCTTCTTCTTCTTCGTTCATGGGCTGCAACTCCCATGTTCATTCGTATGTACTCGAGTGGGCTTTTACGTGTGTGACCGTTTTTACCCCGCCATGTAGGCAGCCATACTCCGTTTTCAGGGGAGAAAAAGTGTTATCAATCAGTTCTCAAATAATGCCTGTTTTATTTGAGGTCACATTTCTGCAGCAAAACGTTCAATACGCACTGCTGACAGTTGTTGCCTTTGGCAACACCACAACCATGGATGGTTTCAGTTGTCTTGAATCCGTTTGTTCCACACACTTCTCCAGACAGCCCGGAACAAGACAGGAACCAGCAGAGGAACTGTTCCTTGCCAGGAAACCGGAAACCAGATCATCAACCCAGTATGCTTTGAGGAAACAGTGTACATAAAATAGAGAATGTGCAATGATCCCCCTGTATAAAACTGCTAGTATGACACAGGCAATGATTTCATTTGACTACGGTTATCACAAAATACTATATAATAATTATTGTACAGTACATAAAAGTACAGTTTAGTAACATGGTAAATAACAACAACATACAGTACAATAAACTAATGTACAGAACAATGCAACATTGCATGATATAATGCAGCGTGTAATTTGATTAACATAATTATTCACGCTGATTTTAAAATGTAGCAAATTATTTTGATTACATAAGAAAGGTTTCATTAACAATCTAAAACAGAAACGTATTGTGTGCAAGAAGTACTGGAATGACTTGATCATCGTTCACAGATATCTGTGGAAGGACAACTCAAACCACGGGACACAGTCCACCAAATAAACGTCATCCTGAGCTGGGAGGTAAGTGACATGCATCTCGTTTCTGCTGGCTTTGTTCTTGGTTTATTCGGTTCTGTGGTGCTTTGTTGTTGTTGTTGTTCATACTGATGGGGTGGTGCTGGCTCATATACTCATACACGCACACAACAGAGTGATCATGGAGAGTCATGATGATCATCGGGAAGATCTTAGCATTATTTTAGCTGTCATTTTTTCTTTCCTTTTATTTTGAGCGTCAGACTTTTGTTCAAAAATTGAAGAGAAGAATGAGTATGGGATGACCATTTAAATTTTACTCGTGACTTCTGACTGGGGCTCGAGTGTCCGATTTCCTTTTAACCCATTATGTTGCAGTTGCTTCCACAAATGTTGTTCATGTGACAAACATCTTTGTCTGTTTTCCTGTACATTAACCCATTATGTTGCAGTTGGTTCCACAAATGTTGTTCATGTGACAAACATCTTTGTCTGTTTTTCTGTGCATTAACCCATTATGTTGCAGTTGGTTCCACAAATGTTGTTCATGTGACAAACATCTGTGTCTGTTTCCTGTGCATTAACCCATTATGTTGCAGTTGGTTCCACAAATGTTGTTCATGTGACAAACATCTTTGTCTGTTTTTCTGTGCATTAACCCATTATGTTGCAGTTGGTTCCACAAATGTTGTTCATGTGACAAACATCTTTGTCTGTTTTCCTGTACATTAACCCATTATGTTGCAGTTGGTTCCACAAATGTTGTTCATGTGACAAACATCTTTGTCTGTTTTCCTGTACATTAACCCATTATGTTGCAGTTGGTTCCACAAATGTTGTTGTTCGTGTGACAAACATCTTTGTCTGTTTTCCTGTACATTTGTATTGCTATTTTGTGTGGGTGTGAGAGAGAGAGTGTATGTCAGTTCACATATAAGAATGTGTGTTTGTGTGGATGGGTGGATTGGTATGCCTGTATGTGTACATGCATGTGTGTGTTCTTTTCTTTCTTTCTTTCTTTTAATGTCTTCACGTTCACATGCATGACATCACACAACACAAAACTTGCGTCTTCAGTCTGCCAGCGAAACACAATACTCGCGTCTTTAAGTTGTTAACACTACACATCACAACCACAGACCACAACAAGCAACACTTGCGTCTTTAAGTTGTCAACGCAACACAACACAACACAACACAACACCTACGTGTTCAAGTTGTCAACGCAACACAACACAACAAAACACAACACGTACGTCTTCAAGTTGTTAACACAACACAACACAACACAACACAACATCTTTAATATATCAACACAGCACAACCTGAGCACACAGCACAACAGCTGCGTCTTCAAATGATCAACACAACACAGTCACAATACACAGCACACAACACCTACGTTTTCAAGTTGTAAACACAACACAGCACAACCACTGCACGCAACACAACACAACACCTACCTCTTCAAGTTGTAAACACAACACAGCACAACCACTGCACGCAACACAACACAACACCTACCTCTTCAAGTTGTAAACACAACACAGCACAACCACTGCACGCAACACAACACAACACCTACCTCTTCAAGTTGTAAACACAACACAGCACAACCACTGCACGCAACACAACACAACACCTACCTCTTCAAGTTGTAAACACAACACAGCACAACCACTGCACGCAACACAACACAACACCTACGTTTTCAAGTTGTAAACACAACACAGCACAACCACTGCACGCAACACAACACAACACCTACGTTTTCAAGTTGTCAACACAACACGACACGACACGACACGAAAACACTGGTGTCTTCAAGCCGTCAGCCAGTCAGTCAGCCAGCCAGTCAGTCAGCCAGCCAGTCAGTCGGTCAGTCAGTCGGTCAGTCAGTAATGGGGCTGTGTGACGTGCCTTCAGGTCGCGGGGACCAGACCCAGCTGATGACGGGGATCAGCCGGCGGGACAGCACCACCAGCACGCTCAGCTCCTACATGGGCAGCATGCAGTCCGACACCAGCCCCTTCCCCACCATGGGCAGCAAGGTGTCCTCCAGAAGGTCCTCCGGGGCGTCCCAGGTCAGCAGGGGGGTGGACAGGGGTTTGATGACTGCTGTCCTTGATGACGTGTAGACTGCTGTCCTTGATGACGTGTTGACTGCTGTCCTTGATGACGTGATGACTGCTGTCCTTTATGACGTGATGACTGCTGTCCTTGATGACGTGTAGACTGCTGTCCTTGATGACGTGATGACTGCTGTCCTTGGTCACGTGTTGACTGCTGTCCTTGATGACGTGTTGACTGCTGTCCTTGCTGACGTGTTGACTGCTGTCCTTGATGACGTGTTGACTGCCGTCCTTGATGACGTGATGACTGCTGTCCTTGATGACATGTTGTCCATCACCATCACCACCACTGTCACTGTCCATCACCATCACCACCACTGTCACTGTCCATCACCATCACTGTCACTGTCACTGTCACTGTCCAGAGCCGGGTTGCATGGGGCCATCTTTGCAGAGCTAAGTATTTCTTAGAGTGAAGAATGTTCCTAAGTATTTAGAATTTACCGTGGAGTTGGGACTGTTCTTAACGATAAGCAAACTCGGCGCTGTTCATCAAGTTCGTTCATGCAGCCCAACCCAGGCTGTAACCACCCGGCTCAGCATCAACAGCTCTCCCTACGAGTACGACATCATCGTTGTCATCATTATCGTTATCATCATTATTATTATCATTATAATCATACCCAACCTCTCAACACTGTGCACCATCACCATTGATACTGCCCAGACATCAACAGCTCCCTCTACGAGTACGACATCATCATAGTCATCATCATCATCATCATCCCCACAAAACCCAACACCACCACCACTGACATTGTCCAGGTATCCACCAACCGGCTGAGCATCAACAACTCTCCCTACGAGTACGACATCACGGGCAACAGGCCTGACCAGCACGCCCCCAGCTCCTCCCTCACCTCGGCCAGCTGTTCCCGCCGATCCAGCGAGAGCGGCAGCACGTGCAACGCCGTGGGCGCCATGGCGGCCATGATGCAGAAGGCTCACCTGGGGGGTCCCGGCCCCCGCTCCCACCCCCACCCCCCCAACCACCTGGGCTCCCACCCCCACCTGGGGCTCCCTCACCAGGGCTCCCCCCAGCTGCAGAGCCCGCCCAACAAGTACTGCAACGAGCGGTTGGCCAGGTAACGGCTTGGGCTTCCTGTACTTCACGGACAGAAAGAAAGAAAGACAGATTGTGTGTGTATGTGCCTGTGTGTTATGTTTAAAGACAGGGGGAAATGTTCTGCCTATGTGTGCGTGCGTTACTTTTTCTTTTCTTCTTCTTCATCTTCCTTTTCTCATTGGCGCCTTTTCCATATGCCATGATGTGTGGGTAAGTCTGAGAAGTGTGAGTAGATTTACGGGTCATTAGATATCCCTTTTTGACTCACTTGTGTAAACAAAGTGAGTCTGTGTTATAACCCGGTGTTCAGTGGTCTGTGTCTGTCTGTGTTTGTGTGTCCGTGGTAGAATTAAACATTGCCATTTTTTCTGGAAATACTTTGTCTGCCAATACCAAATGGCTTCAACATAGTAGGGAAAAAAAATCTTCACAGTCATACCAATAATAGTTTGTAGGTCTCCCGAATTTCGCCGTATTTCCGAGTCGTTAACGGTTTATTTCGTTGATGCTCGCTCCGGATTCCGAAAACACTGTTATCCCTTTGCAGCAGCCCGAACTAACGTTGGCAGTGTCTGATAAGAAGACGCCATGGCCTGTTTTTCTTGTTCGCAATTAAAAGCAAAGAAATACAAATTCTGGACAGAACACATACAGTGACACTAAATACATTACTGACGTGTTTACTGCATATGAACATTCTGAAGTGGACACTGAATTAACTAGAATGAGCATAAAAGAAAATTTGAATTGACCATTCACTGAGTTAATGTCAGCCTTGCCCACACTGGTCAGTGCAGATCTTGACAAAACATGTTGCAAAGCCTGACGCGATGGCAACGTCTCCTTTAACGTCGATTTAGAAGAATTTCTTAAATAATCCTTGACGTGTTTACTGCATATGAATGTTTTAAAGTGGACACTGAATGAACTAGAATGAACAGTAAAGAGAAATTGAATGGACGGTGTCATAGTTTCTCAGTGAGTTTAAAGAAAAGCTTGTTGATGAACATGGATCACTGCAGATGTATAGAAAACAAACAAACAAACAACCCCCCCAAAAAAACAACAACAAAAAAAACAAAAAAACAAACAAAACAAACAAACAAACAAAACAAACAAACAAACAAAACCAACACCACCACCACCAACAACAACAAAAAAACAACAACAACAAAAAACAAACAAACAAAAAACACGGATACCTATTGCAGTGTTTTAGGCGATGGGAACGTCTCCTTTACCTCGGACTTGAAAGAAATTCTGATATGCCCGAGATACACCAAAATAGCATGATTCAAACGGCGTCATCACTTCGATATCCATGGTCCATTTGTTTCTTTTTTTAACGTGAAGCTTTTTATGATTATGATAAGGAAGAGAGGACACTTTCAGCAAACTACTTTTCATAAGTTTTTATTATTGTTGTTATTTCTTTATGTGTGTAGCACAAGTGAGTCTTGAAGGCCTTGCCTTTCTTGTTTCTCTTCAAACAAACTATGCCAAACAGTGACCACATGAACGTACCAACCCAGTCCTGTTGGGCACCTGCTGACAGCGAACTGGCAATTTCTTTTTCTTTTTATTCTTTTTTTTTTTTTTTACTTGAAATATATAGATTCCATATTCTCTACTATTATTGCTGTTATTGTTATTATTAATTGATAATTATCATTTTTTCTTGCAGTTATTAAAGTCATACTAAATCAACCCAACAACCTTTCTGCAGGTATTTTGCCGCCAGAAAGGAATATGATGCCAGCAACAACACACTCACGCGCAGCAACAACAACAACAACAACAACAACGCCGACAACAACCACACCAGCCCCCACAGCTGCGCCCCACTGCCGGACGATATAGGCGGCCACAACACCCGTCACTCCACCGACGCCTGCCCAGCCGACGTCCCTTACGTGGATTCCGTGAGGCGGCTCCATCGCTACAACAGCCTGAGTGCAGTGACCAGGCCGCTCCCAGGCCCTGCCGCCCCGCGGAACGTGAAGACCTCTTCCCATGGGCACCTGCACTACTCCCTCAGCAGCATGGCGGAGTTTCCCGTGCCTGAGAGCAGCAGCGAGAACGGGTCGGCAGGGTACAGCTTTCCTGGTGACCTTGACCCCGAGTCTGTGTTGGACGATCGGCTGTTGGAGGACAGCGAGGACCTCATCATTCCCGACGACATGCAGAGGTTCCTCAATGAGCGATGCTCCAGCCACAGCCAGCCCACCTCCGAGGACATCCAGGTGTGTGTGTGTGTGTTTTGATCTGTGTGTGCGTGTGTGTTGGTCTCCGTGTGTGTGTGTGTGTGTGTGTGTGTGTGTGTTAGTCTGTTAGTGTGTGTGTGTGTGTGTGTGTGAGTGTGTGTTTGTGTGTGTTATTCTATGTTTGTATGTGTGTGTGTATGTGTGTGTGTGAGGGCGGTGTTCTGTGGATGGATGCATATTATGCAAGTGAGTGCAGATGTGTGCATCAGTGTGTCCGTGTTGAGGTAATTGACGTCATTACTGATGCCAGGGGGGGCCCAGTGGTATGATCAGGCAAAGGACTTGTGGCCCAGTGTTCACCAGTGATCAGGGTTCCAGGCCCCGTTTCGGCATGGTGTTGTGTCCTTGGGAAAGGCACTTTACTCCGATTTTCCTCACTCAGCCTGGTGTGACTGGTACCTGACTTGGGTTGGGGAAGGTTAAAACGGCGGAAGGAGAGGACTGGGCCCCTCCTTCCTATGCCGAGCCCTGGACACGGTGGATAGGAGTTCACTACCTTGTTGTCCGTGAAAGGGTTCTGGACTTTTAAACGTTTTAACTATTGATGTGAAATGTGGTGAGTTCTACAGTATGCAGGGGATGAGAGTGATGAATTATTGTGATCATAGTCAAGAACAAACATTGTAACGATGATGAATTATTGTGATCATAGTCAAAACGATGATGAATTATTGTGATCATAGTCAAGAACAAACATTGTAACGATGATGAATTATTGTGATCATAGTCAAGAACAAACATTGTAACGATGATGAATTATTGTGATCATAGTCAAGAACAAGCATTGTAACGATGATGAATTATTGTGATCATAGTCAAGAACAAACATTGTAACGATGATGAATTATTGTGATCATAGTCAAGAACAAGCATTGTAACGATGATGAATTATTGTGATCATAGTCAAGAACAAACATTGTAACGATGATGAATTATTGTGATCATAGTCAAGAACAAACATTGTAACGATGATGAATTATTGTGATCATAGTCAAGAACAAGCATTGTAACGATGATGAATTATTGTGATCATAGTCAAGAACAAACATTGTAACGATGATGAATTATTGTGATCATAGTCAAGAACAAGCATTGTAACGATGATGAATTATTGTGATCATAGTCAAGAACAAACATTGTAACGATGATGAATTATTGTGATCTTGGTCAAGAATGAACATTGTAACGACGATGAATTATTGTGATGTTGGTCAAGAATGAACATTGTAACGACGATGAATTATTGTGATCTTGGTCAAGAATGAACATTGTAACGACGATGAATTATTGTGATGTTGGTCAAGAATGAACATTGTTGGGAATCAAGAGGCAGGAGTGTGGTTTTCACCTCTGACTGTTTGTCCTGTGCACAGAGGTGCTACAACGAGCGCTACAGCGGCAGTAGCCACCCGCATCAGTCCAGACAGCCCTGCCAGATGTCCTGCACAGACTCCACAGGCCAGATGTCCTGCACAGACTCCACAGGCATGGACTCTGGTTGCGGCAGTCAGATGTCACGCAACTCCAGCAGCGTCAGCAACTTCATCAACGATCAGCAACAGCTGTCGTCACCAATGTCGCAGCCGATGACGCCAATGTCACAGCCAATGACACCAATGTCACAGCCAATGACAACCATGACGCAGCCGATGACGCCATTGTCACAGCCGATGACGCCATTGTCACAGCCGATGACGCCAATGTCGCAGCCAATGACGCTAATGTCGCAGCCAGTGACGCCATTGTCACAGCCGATGACGCCAATGTCGCAGCCGATGACGCCAATGTCGCAGCCAGTGACGCCGTACCAAGACCAGGGACAGTTCTCACCCAACCTTCAGGTGCAGACGGGTTTTGACAGCGCCGTCAGCTCTCCCATGGCGGGCCTCACCAGTCCCTATGGCAACCAGCCATTGGCCTGCAGCCCCATGCCCCCGTCCTGGCCTCAGCAAGGTCAAGGTCACATGTCAGTCCCAGGACCCATGCAGGGCCCGGGTCAGATGCAGGGTCATCACTTCTGCCAACAGCAACAACAGCAACAGCAGCAACAGCAACAGCAGGTGATGGCTGCACAGACCCATCATCGCCACCAGCAGCAGCAGCAGCAGCAGTACCCGCCCCACCATGTGCAACAGGGAGCGCCGCCCATGAAGACAATGCACGTGACTCCCCACGGGGCGCAGTGCCCCAACGTGCTGACCCCTGGCGGTCTGGGCTGCTCGAGCCACGTGGACCCCGGGGGCGGTATGTCGGTGCTGAGTGCTCCCCCCTGTGCCGCCATGCACCCCCCCTGCAGCCTGTCCCACTGGCAGCCCCAGGGTTCCCTGCCTGACGGGGGACAGCCCCGCCCCGCCCCGGAGCCCTACTGCAGGGGACAGAGCCAAATGAACGACGAGGGGCCGGGGTTCCAGCCCTTCAGCCCTCAGCCCGCGGTGGGAGGGGGGATGGAGGCGGTGTACGGGGGCAGGGTTGGGGTGGGGGTGGAGGCGCACCGCACGCACCGCACGAGCCCCCAGGTGCAGGTGCCCCATATCAGCCAGTCCCAGATCCCGCCCAACGCCAAGGCCGTCAGCCACAACAGCGGGATGCTGCGGCACGGACACCAGATGGGACACCAGATGACCTCCTCCTCCTCCTCCTCCTCCTCCTCCCTGCAGCGCCAGCATCCGCCGTCCTCCATGCCGCCCCCCGCCCCGCCCGCCGTCTACAGGAACGGTCAGAACGACCACCCCTCCCACCACCCCCAGCACGGCACCTACCACGCCACGCCCCCCAGGACCGGCCGGCCCCTGGCTCCCCCCAACGTGGTGGTCAACAGTGCAGGCACCCCCGTCAGTCCTGCCACCCCGGACCTTTCCCGACACTCTGCCGGCCGAGGCCCGCCCGTGGCCTCCAGTGGAGCCAGCACCCCGACTGGAATGTTCCGGCACCCCCACCCCCCTTCCTCGTCCCAGCACCACCACCCCACTGGCTTCCAGAGGCTGCGGAGGTCGTGCCACCCTCAGCATCAGCACCAGGGCTTCCCCGGCTCCATGGAGATGTCCCCGGGCTGCAACCAGGTGACCAGCTCCACAGACCGCCAGGAGCGGGAAGCCGCCTCGCCCATCGAGGACTTCATGGAGAGCATCCAGCCCCTGTCCACGGAGAACCTGACGGCGGAGAGCGGCGTGGCGGGGGACAGTGGGTTCGGATCTTACGCGGCCCTGCAGCAGCGGGTCCACAACTCTGGCCGCTTGCACCCTGTGCTGGATACCTCCAATATGGTGGTCAACGACATGAGCTCCATGCTGACTCAGCTGGCCGAGGAGAACAAGTACCTCAGCTTGAGACCATAGCTGTCGGCCTGAGGAGAACTGTAGTCTGACTGAGGAGAACAGGTACCTCAGCTTGAGACCATAGCTGTTGACCTGAGGAGAACAGGTACCTCAGCTTGAGACCATAGCTGCCGACCTGAGGAGAACAGGTACCTCAGCTTGAGACCATAGCTGTCGGCCTGAGGAGAACAGGTACCTCAGCTTGAGACCATAGCTGTCGGCCTTTGCAGTCTCTGGTGGTGGTATGAAGTGCATTTACCTTCATTGCCTGAATGTTAATCCAACAGGTAACAGCTATGGTGGTTTGGAGTGGAATTACCTTCATCGCCTTAATCTTGAAGCGATGGCAACAACTGTGGTGGATTTGAGTAGGATTATCTCCAGCAGGTTAATCTTAAAGCGACCGGTAACAGTTATGGTGGATTGAAGTGGAATTATCCTTATCATGATAATCTTAAAGCGACAGGTAACAGCTATGGTGGATTGATGTGGAATTATCCTTATCATGATAATCTTAAAGCGACAGGTAACAGCTATGGTGGATTGATGTGGAATTATCTTAACACATTAATCTTAAAGCGACAGGTAACAGCTAT
This sequence comes from Babylonia areolata, assembly GCF_041734735.1. Lineage (NCBI taxonomy): Eukaryota > Metazoa > Mollusca > Gastropoda > Neogastropoda > Buccinidae > Babylonia > Babylonia areolata. The sequence continues at coordinate 34,430,744 of NC_134890.1, read as the reverse complement.
GGTGGATTGATGTGGAATTATCTTAACACATTAATCTTAAAGCGACAGGTAACAGCTATGGTGGATTGATGTGGAATTATCCTTATCATGATAATCTTAAAGCGACAGGTAACAGCTATGGTGGATTGATGTGGAATTATCCTTATCATGATAATCTTAAAGCGACAGGTAACAGCTATGGTGGATTGATGTGGAATTATCTTAACACATTAATCTTAAAGCGACAGTTACAACTGGACCTTTTACCTTATCTTCCTGATTTTAAAGTAATTGAGTGCAACTATTTTAATAGAGTAATGTGACATTTTTCATCCTGTTTAAGTTAAAACCTATTTCAGAGCATTGTCTTGAGAATGAAGTTGTTATTTGACATCAAGAAACAATTTCTTGGGTGGATCACTCTTGTTCTTTCATGTTAAATTCGCATCCCGGAGGTGACGTGTTTTTTTCTGACGATCTTTCACATTGTTGTAAACTTCAAGCCAGTTAATGGAAACGTAATCTTTCAGTTGACACATTTGTGTGTATATGTTTGTTATGAACTCCATTTTTATCAAGTTTGTGTTGTGTTGCCTATGTTTTTAATGTACTGAAGTTTTATCAACATTGTGCATTATGGGGTTTGTTTGGGTTGTTTTTTTTTTGTTTGTTTGTTTTTGTTTTTTGTCAAATCTGAACATTTTGTAAAAACTGAAAAAAAGAAAAAAACTTTCTACCTGTGAGGACGAGAAATACCTTGTATTACAAGTCAAAGAAGACAAACAGGTGTGTAGAACGAATGTTACAGATCACGGCTAGTTTTTTTCCCCTGTTGTTGAATTTTACTGTTAACAGCACAAGTGCCTGTTGGTGACTTTATATTTCACTGTTTAACAGTACAAGTTTTTGTGAATGACTTTGTATTTCACTGTTTAACAGTACAAGTGCCTGTGAATGACTTTGTATTTCACTGTTTAACAGTACAAGTTCCTGTGAATGACTTTGTATTTCACCGTTTAACAGTACAAGTGCCTGTGAATGACTTATATTTTACTGTTTAACAGTGCAAGTGCCTGTTGGGGACTTCATATTCTATTGGGATGACTTTATATTTTGCTGTTGACTGTGCAAGTGCCTGTGGGTGATGTTATATGTTGCTAACAGTGCAAGTGCCTGTGGATGATGTTATATGTTGCTAACAGTGCAAGTGCCTGTGGATGATGTTATATGTTGCTAACAGTGCAATCGCCTGTGAATGACGTTGCCTTCTGCTTCGTGGTGCTGACAGGTGTTTTCTGATCAATGCCGCCAGGTGTCAACCTGCCACACCTTGTTCTCTGTCCGAGATGAACGATTGTAACGTCGTGACCTGCTTCACTCCATTCATCACACAAGTTGTCTACATACTTCGGAATAACTTTATATTGGAAAACTGTGGATTGAGGTGGTGTTGAACTGTTGTGTCTCTGGATTCATTTGTTTTTAGACAGCTGATTTGTTGAAACATGTGCCTTGTGATGTGTGTGTGGATGGCCTGATGACATGGTGATGACAACTTTGTCGGTTCGATGGGCAGGTTTTTGGGGTTATGATGACGTGTCCAGATGTGCAACTCAGCTGCAGACTCACAACACAGGAGGTGAAGGCATGGTATACATGAACTGTGTACAACAGACTCACAACACAGGAGGTGAAGGCATGGTATACATGAACTGTGTACAACAGACTCACAACACAGGAGGTGAAGGCATGGTATACATGAACTATGTACAACAGGCAGACTGACAACACAGGAGGTGAAGGCATGGTATACATGAACTGTGTACAACAGACTGACAACACAGTAGGTGAAGGCATGGTATACATGAACTATGTACAACAGACTCACAACACAGGAGGTGAAGGCATGGTATACATGAACTATGTACAACAGACTCACAACACAGGAGGTGAAGGCATGGTATACATGAACTGTGTACAACAGACTGACAACACAGGAGGTGAAGGCATGGTATACATGAACTGTGTACAACAGACTGACAACACAGGAGGTGAAGGCATGGTATACATGAACTATGTACAACAGACTGACTGACAACACAGGAGGTGAAGGCATGGTATACATGAACTGTGTACAACAGACTCACAACACAGGAGGTGAAGGCATGGTATACATGAACTGTGTACAACAGACAGACTCACAACACAGGAGGTGAAGGCATGGTATACATGAACTATGTACAACAGACTCACAACACAGGAGGTGAAGGCATGGTATACATGAACTGTGTACAACAGACTGACAACACAGTAGGTGAAGGCATGGTATACATGAACTATGTACAACAGACTCACAACACAGGAGGTGAAGGCATGGTATACATGAACTATGTACAACAGACTGACAACACAGGAGGTGAAGGCATGGTATACATGAACTGTGTACAACAGACTCACAACACAGGAGGTGAAGGCATGGTATACATGAACTGTGTACAACAGACTGACAACACAGGAGGTGAAGGCATGGTATACATGAACTATGTACAACAGACTCACAACACAGGAGGTGAAGGCATGGTATACATGAACTATGTACAACAGACTCACAACACAGGAGGTGAAGGCATGGTATACATGAACTGTGTACAACAGACTGACTGACAACACAGGAGGTGAAGGCATGGTATACATGAACTGTGTACAACAGACTGACTGACAACACAGGAGGTGAAGGCATGGTATACATGAACTATGTACAACAGACTGACAACACAGGAGGTGAAGGCATGGTATACATGAACTGTGTACAACAGACTGACAACACAGGAGGTGAAGGCATGGTATACATGAACTGTGTACAACAGACTGACAACACAGGAGGTGAAGGCATGGTATACATGAACTATGTACAACAGACTCACAACACAGGAGGTGAAGGCATGGTATACATGAACTGTGTACAACAGACTGACAACACAGGAGGTGAAGGCATGGTATACATGAACTGTGTACAACAGACTCACAACACAGGTGGTGAAGGCATGGTATACATGAACTATGTACAACAGACTGACAACACAGGAGGTGAAGGCATGGTATACATGAACTGTGTACAACAGACTCACAACACAGGAGGTGAAGGCATGGTATACATGAACTGTGTACAACAGACAGACTCACAACACAGGAGGTGAAGGCATGGTATACATGAACTGTGTACAACAGACTCACAACACAGGAGGTGAAGGCATGGTATACATGAACTGTGTACAACAGACAGACTGACAACACAGGAGGTGAAGGCATGGTATACATGAACTGTGTACAACAGACTGACAACACAGGAGGTGAAGGCATGGTATACATGAACTGTGTACAACAGACTGACTCACAACACAGGAGGTGAAGGCATGGTATACATGAACTGTGTACAACAGACAGACTGACAACACAGGAGGTGAAGGCATGGTATACATGAACTGTGTACAACAGACTGACTCACAACACAGGAGGTGAAGGCATGGTATACATGAACTGTGTACAACAGACTCACAACACAGGAGGTGAAGGCATGGTATACATGAACTATGTACAACAGACTGACAACACAGTAGGTGAAGGCATGGTATACATGAACTGTGTACAACAGACTCACAACACAGGAGGTGAAGGCATGGTATACATGAACTGTGTACAACAGACTGACAACACAGGAGGTGAAGGCATGGTATACATGAACTGTGTACAACAGACTCACAACACAGGAGGTGAAGGCATGGTATACATGAACTGTGTACAACAGACTCACAACACAGGAGGTGAAGGCATGGTATACATGAACTGTGTACAACAGACTGACTGACAACACAGGAGGTGAAGGCATGGTATACATGAACTGTGTACAACAGACAGACTGACAACACAGGAGGTGAAGGCATGGTATACATGAACTGTGTACAACAGACTGACAACACAGGAGGTGAAGGCATGGTATACATGAACTATGTACAACAGACTCACAACACAGGAGGTGAAGGCATGGTATACATGAACTATGTACAACAGACTCACAACACAGGAGGTGAAGGCATGGTATACATGAACTGTGTACAACAGACTGACAACACAGGAGGTGAAGGCATGGTATACATGAACTGTGTACAACAGACAGACTGACAACACAGGAGGTGAAGGCATGGTATACATGAACTGTGTACAACAGACTGACACAACACAGGAGGTGAAGGCATGGTATACATGAACTGTGTACAACAGACTGACTGACAACACAGGAGGTGAAGGCATGGTATACATGAACTATGTACAACAGACTCACAACACAGGAGGTGAAGGCATGGTATACATGAACTGTGTACAACAGACTGACTCACAACACAGGAGGTGAAGGCATGGTATACATGAACTATGTACAACAGACTCACAACACAGGAGGTGAAGGCATGGTATACATGAACTGTGTACAACAGACTGACAACACAGGAGGTGAAGGCATGGTATACATGAACTGTGTACAACAGACAGACTGACAACACAGGAGGTGAAGGCATGGTATACATGAACTGTGTACAACAGACAGACTGACAACACAGGAGGTGAAGGCATGGTATACATGAACTGTGTACAACAGACTCACAACACAGGAGGTGAAGGCATGGTATACATGAACTGTGTACAACAGACAGACTGACAACACAGGAGGTGAAGGCATGGTATACATGAACTATGTACAACAGACTGACAACACAGGAGGTGAAGGCATGGTATACATGAACTGTGTACAACAGACTGACAACACAGGAGGTGAAGGCATGGTATACATGAACTGTGTACAACAGACTGACTGACAACACAGGAGGTGAAGGCATGGTATACATGAACTGTGTACAACAGACTTACAACACAGGAGGTGAAGGCATGGTATACATGAACTGTGTACAACAGACTGACTCACAACACAGGAGGTGAAGGCATGGTATACATGAACTGTGTACAACAGACTGACAACACAGGAGGTGAAGGCATGGTATACATGAACTGTGTACAACAGACTCACAACACAGGAGGTGAAGGCATGGTATACATGAACTGTGTACAACAGACTGACAACACAGGAGGTGAAGGCATGGTATACATGAACTGTGTACAACAGACTGACAACACAGGAGGTGAAGGCATGGTATACATGAACTATGTACAACAGACAGACTGACAACACAGGAGGTGAAGGCATGGTATACATGAACTGTGTACAACAGACTTACAACACAGGAGGTGAAGGCATGGTATACATGAACTATGTACAACAGACTGACTCACAACACAGGAGGTGAAGGCATGGTATACATGAACTGTGTACAACAGACTTACAACACAGGAGGTGAAGGCATGGTATACATGAACTGTGTACAACAGACAGACTGACAACACAGGAGGTGAAGGCATGGTATACATGAACTGTGTACAACAGACAGACTGACAACACAGGAGGTGAAGGCATGGTATACATGAACTGTGTACAACAGACAGACTGACAACACAGGAGGTGAAGGCATGGTATACATGAACTGTGTACAACAGACTCACAACACAGGAGGTGAAGGCATGGTATACATGAACTGTGTACAACAGACTGACAACACAGGAGGTGAAGGCATGGTATACATGAACTGTGTACAACAGACAGACTCACAACACAGGAGGTGAAGGCATGGTATACATGAACTGTGTACAACAGACTGACAACACAGGAGGTGAAGGCATGGTATACATGAACTATGTACAACAGACTGACTGACAACACAGGAGGTGAAGGCATGGTATACATGAACTGTGTACAACAGACTGACAACACAGGAGGTGAAGGCATGGTATACATGAACTGTGTACAACAGACTGACAACACAGGAGGTGAAGGCATGGTATACATGAACTGTGTACAACAGACTCACAACACAGGAGGTGAAGGCATGGTATACATGAACTGTGTACAACAGACTCACAACACAGGAGGTGAAGGCATGGTATACATGAACTGTGTACAACAGACTCACAACACAGGAGGTGAAGGCATGGTATACATGAACTATGTACAACAGACTGACTCACAACACAGGAGGTGAAGGCATGGTATACATGAACTGTGTACAACAGACTGACAACACAGGAGGTGAAGGCATGGTATACATGAACTGTGTACAACAGACTCACAACACAGGAGGTGAAGGCATGGTATACATGAACTGTGTACAACAGACTGACAACACAGGAGGTGAAGGCATGGTATACATGAACTATGTACAACAGACTGACAACACAGGAGGTGAAGGCATGGTATACATGAACTGTGTACAACAGACAGACTGACAACACAGGAGGTGAAGGCATGGTATACATGAACTATGTACAACAGACTCACAACACAGGAGGTGAAGGCATGGTATACATGAACTGTGTACAACAGACAGACTGACAACACAGGAGGTGAAGGCATGGTATACATGAACTATGTACAACAGACTCACAACACAGGAGGTGAAGGCATGGTATACATGAACTGTGTACAACAGACTGACAACACAGGAGGTGAAGGCATGGTATACATGAACTATGTACAACAGACTCACAACACAGGAGGTGAAGGCATGGTATACATGAACTGTGTACAACAGGCAGACAAAGTACTCAAACCGTCTGGGACAAATAAATCACCAAGCCAGGTAGAAAAAACATCACACATTGTTCAAACTTTTATATATATCATTATTCTTTATTGAATGGGCGTAATGGACGTATTGCGTCAGAACGTAAATCAGTAAACCAACTAATGACACAGGCTGTTAATATGTCAGAACGTAAATCAGTAAACAAACTAATGACACAGGCTGTTAATATGTCAGAACGTAAATTAGTAAACAAAATAATGACACAGGCTGTTGATATGTCAGAACGTAAATCAGTAAACAAACTAATGACACAGGCTGTTAATATGTCAGAACGTAAATTAGTAAACAAACTAATGACACAGGCTGATAATATGTCAGAACGTAAATCAGTAAACAAACTAATGACACAGGCTGTTGATATGTCAGAACGTAAATTAGTAAACAAAATAATGACACAGGCTGTTGATATGTCAAAACGTAAATTAGTAAACAAAATAATGACACAGGCTGTTGATATGTCAAAACGTAAATCAGTAAACAAACTAATGACACAGGCTGTTGATATGTCAAAACGTAAATCAGTAAACAAACTAATGACACAGCTGTTCATATGTCAAAACGTAAATCAGTAAACAAACTAATGACACAGCTGTTCATATGTCAAAACGTAAATCAGTAAACAAACTAATGAACAAGTAAGTAAAAACTAAGGAACAGGAGGATGATCATTTTGTGAAACAATATTTATAAACTATGATAATAATAGTACTGCTACTACTAATGATGATAATGGTATTAATAATAAGTACCAAGGTCCCCGTCGGGTAACAGAACCACTGAATATCATTTTCAGGTAAACATCATTTCCTCTTACTCTCATCCAGCCGTTTTAACTACCCCTCCCTCAAACTTTCCTTTTTCAGCTGATTCCACTGAATGTTTGTGTTGGGGGGCGGGTGGAGAGGGGGGGGGGGGGGGGCGGTGAGCAGGGGGGGAGATGCATGCGTTCAGGAGAACTGGCCTGGTGCTTTGATACAATGTATTTCTTCAACTTTTTTGTATTTGCATTGCACATTTTTTGAAAACAAAACGTACTTCAGTACGCCAGAAAATGAGCATTTACTTCTTGTATCCAACATTGTTAAGAATTCGTTTTATCTTCCCATGTGAAGTAGAGACAGTCAGAGCTATTCTATCGGAGTTCAAATGTGTTACTGTAAAGTTGTATTGCAACCAGACGTGAGTGCAGCAAAGACAATGTGTTGTTTGACACTGTATATTTCAATCCCTTCATGAGATTAACAACATTGATGTGTTCATTCTGAAGTGCCTAAGATACAACTGTTTGCCATATATACAGTTTATCTATTTTCTAATTTTGGCGTCTGAGAAATGTCTACATCTGGGAATAACATCGTGAGAATTTGTGCTCATTCCGATATTTTCCTTTGCTATTGGAGCTGTTTATTATGAAGATTATAGAATGATTTGAGGTGGTGTGCATGTTGGAGGGAAAGAAGCTGACAGTAGTGAAATATGTCACTTTGTATGTTCTCGGGATCTTGATAGCTTACTTGTTTGGGGTTTTTGTTTGTTTTTTTTGTTTGTTGGTTTTTTCTACCTGTGAGGTATGTTTTCCGGATCTTGATAGCTTAGTACCTTATTTGTTCTACCTGTGAGGTATGATTTCCGGATCTTGATAGCTTAGTAGCTTATTTTTTCCTACCTGTGAGGTATGATTTCCGGATCTTGATAGCTTAGTAGCTTATTTTTTCCTACCTGTGAGGTATGATTTCCGGATCTTGATAGCTTAGTTGCTTTTTTCTTTCCCTCGATATGGCCTTGTAGTGGAAGCAAATTCATTCTAATAACTATTTCAAAGGACTGAACTTCTATAATTTTTTTATGATTGTCCAAGCAGGCTTCAATGGCTGAGAAAAAAGAGGAGGCGTTTTGTGGTCAAGAAAAATTGCACTGGCTAAAATAGTCTGGACGAAATCCATACTGCCATTCTAAATGTCATTTGATTTCAATGTCATGAGTGTACATTCTATAAAAGGAAAAACCCATGTACAAGTTACACGCAAGATCACGCAAGTTATCAGGGCACTGGATGAGTTTGTAAGTCATCTGTAATGGGTAATGAAGAAAGCTGTCATGGTGATTTTTGTCATGAATTGTTGACATTCTTTTCTGCACGGAAATCCACCCCATGTTCATTCTCAGCCTCCTGTCTTTCTCCTGTCTTTCTCCTGGCCTTTCGGTTGAACAACACCCAACAGGACAGGACGGCTGATTGGTCACTCTTCCCTGGTGGTGGTGTGTGCTGTGACGTGTGTTCGTTCCCTCTCTCAAAGATGGGGGGGGGGGGGGGGGGGAGAGAAGAGAGAGAGAGTTGTGTTGTGCTCTGGGTTTTTTTAATTTTGTTTTTTTATGTTTTTTTTTTAATTTGTTTGTTTGTTTGGGGGTTTTTTTCAGTGTTCATGATTCACACACGACTCTGAGCTTGTATTATCCTGATCTGCAATCCTAGTTAAATTTACAAACGTGTGCTGCTGGTTTAAACGAAAACGAGAAGAAACCGTTTACTTTTTTCTTTTTTCTAACCAAAACTGTGTTGTGATGGGTCCTTTTTGACAAAGCTAAAATCCACATTGTGAAGATGGGCCATAAAGCTGAGCTTGGAACACGAGAATCACAGGACAGTTGGGAAAGGCTTTTTGTTGTTGTTGTTGTCTGGTTTGGTTTTTAAGCCTTCATCTTTTGATTTTTCTCTTGATAATCCAGTTCCCTTTCTCTTGGGGATAATTGTTGTGAGAAAATGGTGTTTCACGATCCAACATGACAAAGAGCACTGGGTCGACAAAACTGTTCTTTTTCTGTCCATTGTCTAGTTGGATTGCAGGAAGACACTGGCGTATTGTGTAAGCTTACAGCTCCTGTGTATTCCCAGTTTTCTGTGTAACTAAAATATCTTGATTCCTGCAGCACTGTGACCTGCTCGGTACCCCCACCCTACTGGTTACTTTCTTCAGTTACATGTGCTAGTCATTGTCAGCTGCTGCATTCAAACATCTATGCATCCGAAATTAAAAAAAAATCTTTGCCCAAGCTTATTACTTCTGAACGCTAGTACAGACTTGTTTTAGGTTTGTTTTTGGTGTTTTGTGTGTGTTTTTTTTTTAAGACATTTAAGGATGTTTGTCATTACACATGCATCGCTTTATACCCATAAAGCGCAATGTTCTTGTTCACAAGGTCAGTGATTTTTGTGTCATGGACTGTGATGGCAATGATTTTGACTCTGATGGTCCGTTGTTCATGCAAGATTACGCTTCATGACAATAACCTCTATTTGCATGGTAGCGAGAAACAAAAACTGCATAGGTTGTATGGTTTAGCTCAATTCGAACTGGGGGGGGGTGGGTGTGGTGTGAGAGGTCGTCCCATCCAATCGGGGTCACTGTCGTGTAGTGTGCTCTGGTGTTTTTTAATGATAATGATTTTTATTTGTGTGTTGGGTTTCATGTTATGTCACACCGACTCTGAGCTTGATTAGTCCGTTGAGGTGCATCCTAGTTAATGTTACAGGGTGTGCTGCGGGTTTACGAAAGCGAGAAGACGTTACTCTGGTTGTACCAGAAGGTGTTGTGAGGGTCTGACAAAGCTAACCACATGGATGGGCCATAAAGCTGAGCCTTGGATCACGGTTCACAGGACATTGAAGGCAGTGTGTTTGTCGGTTGGTTAAGCCTGATCTTTTGATTTCCTGTCCAAAAGCAGCCATAGTCGTCCCTGCACGGTGCCATGAAGGACAGTGTTTCACAGAGGTGACATGTCTGACCACGTGTCCACACCAAGCCAGCCATGGTCGTCCCTGCACGGTGCCATGAAGGACAGTGTTTCACAGGGTGACATGTCTGACCACGTGTCCACACCAAGCCAGCCATGGTCGTCCCTGCACGGTGCCATGAAGGACAGTGTTTCACAGGGTGACATGTCTGACCACGTGTCCACGCCAAGCCAGCCATTGTCATCCCTGCACCGTGCCATGAAGGACAGTGTTTCACAGGGTGACATGTCTGACCACGTGTCCACACCAAGCCAGCCATGGTCGTCCCTGCACGGTGCCATGAAGGACAGTGTTTCACAGGGTGACATGTCTGACCACGTGTCCACACCAAGCCAGCCATGGTCGTCCCTGCGCGGTGCCATGAAGGACAGTGTTTCACAGGGTGACATGTCTGACCACGTGTCCACACCAAGCCAGCCATGGTCGTCCCTGCACGGTGCCATGAAGGACAGTGTTTCACAGGGTGACATGTCTGATTCCCTGTCCACACCAAGCCAGCCATAGTCGTCCCTGCACGGTGCCATGAAGGACAGTGTTTCACAGAGTGACATGTCTGACCACGTGTCCACACCAAGCCAGCCATGGTCGTCCCTGCACGGTGCCATGAAGGACAGTGTTTCACAGGGTGACATGTCTGACCACGTGTCCACACCAAGCCAGCCATGGTCGTCCCTGCACGGTGCCATGAAGGACAGTGTTTCACAGGGTGACATGTCTGACCACGTGTCCACGCCAAGCCAGCCATTGTCATCCCTGCACCGTGCCATGAAGGACAGTGTTTCACAGGGTGACATGTCTGACCACGTGTCCACACCAAGCCAGCCATGGTCGTCCCTGCACGGTGCCATGAAGGACAGTGTTTCACAGGGTGACATGTCTGACCACGTGTCCACACCAAGCCAGCCATGGTCGTCCCTGCGCGGTGCCATGAAGGACAGTGTTTCACAGGGTGACATGTCTGACCACGTGTCCACACCAAGCCAGCCATGGTCGTCGCTGCACGGTGCCATGAAGGACAGTGTTTCACAGGGTGACATGTCTGATTCCCTGTCCACACCAAGCCAGCCATGGTCGTCCCTGCACGGTGCCATGAAGGACAGTGTTTCACAGGGTGACATGTCTGATTCCCTGTCCACACCAAGCCAGCGTTCGTCGTCTGACGGCTGGCAGTTCTTTGGGGGCCACAGGGTTATCAGGATTCCAGAAACATTCTGTATGTGACGTCACCAGTGCAATTTGTCCGAACAGCCAAAGTGCAAGGCACAATATAACAAACACATGCCCTGAGGATCAGTACAAACACATGCCCTGAGGATCAGTACATACAATCGTCGGCGACAATTGGTGGAGTGTTGGCCTAGAGGTAACGCGTCCAACTAGGAAGCGAGAGAATCTGAGCGCGCTGGTTCGAATCACACCGGCAGTCGCCAGTATTTTCTTCCCCTCCACTAGACCTCGAGTGCTGGTCTGGACGCTAGTCATTCGGATGTTACGATAAACCGAGGTCCCGTGTGCAGCATGCATTTAGCGCACGTAAAAGAACCCACGGCAACAAAAGGGTTGTCCCTGGCAAAATTCTGCAGAAAAATACACTTCGATAGGTAAAAGAAATAAACTGCTGGCAGAAAAGAAATACAAAAAAATGGGTGGCGCTGTCAGTGTAGCGAAGCGCTCTCCCCGGTGAGAACAGTCCGAATTTCACACAGAGAAATCTGTTGTGACAAAAAGAGTAATACAAGTGCAAATACAAATACACACATTATATGCCTCAACAGAGTTCCCCGTATCAACCAGCACTGGAGCCTTTCTCTTGTCACCAACTCTTGCCACATGTATCTACAGAACTGACGTTTTCCCACATCTACAGTACCAATCACACTATTTTCACACACACACACACACACACACACACACACACACACACACACACACAAACTAATATATTATGTAGCAATATTTGTTCCACATACACACGAGCAAATCTGTGACGAAAATGAAAATTGCATGACGTCATCTGTTGCTGAATTCCGTGGAACATAAAAAATTCACTTTTCCGCATCTGTTTCTCACGGAGGCGTCACTGGGTTCGGACAAATCCATAAACGCTATGCCGTATCTGCTGTGTAGACCAGCCTGACAGGCAGCATAACCCAACGCCCTTTGTCAGGCTGCAAGGAAAATAAAATGATGAAAAATAAATAAAGTGTAAAATAGATAAATAAATCAGCCACTCAATGAATGAATAGATATTGATAATAGTAATAATAATAGGTAAGTGAAACTGAAAATATAGGATCTTTATTCACAGTTCTCACAGCATCCAAAATGATTCACGTTTAATTTGTTCACCTTCTCTCTCTCTCTGTTTTTCCAGTTTTCATTTTTCAAGGGGCTTCAGGCGTACAGGCCGCTCTCAGTCCGCTGCGCCACAACTGTTGGTGAAGAAATGAGCCTGGAAACAAATCAGAGGTCTGATCCTCGCCCTGCTCCACCGTGCTGGTCAGGTCTGGAGAGCACACCCTTGCTTCTGTCAATCAGTGACATAGAACTGGCGGAAAAAAGTATTAACAATAAGATTATCACAGTGAAGTGAAAGATATTAGAGGGCACACCATAGAACTAAAACAGAACTATAGTCACAACACATAAAACTAAAACAGAACTATCGTCACAACACATAGAACTAAAACAGAACTATCGTCACAACACGCAGGTTAACTATGATTCAATCATGTCACAACACATAGAACTAAAACAGAACTATCGTCACAACACCCAGGTTAACTATGATTCAATCATGTCACAACACATAGAACTAAAACAGAACTATAGTCACAACACTCAGGTTAACTATGATTCAATAACACTCAGGTTAACTATGATTCAGTAACACTCAGGTTAACTATGATTCAATAACACTCAGGTTAACTATGATTCAATAACACTCAGGTTAACTATGATTCAATAACACTCAGGTTAACTATGATTCAATAACACTCAGGTTAACTATGATTCAACAACACTCAGGTTAACTATGATTCAATCATCTCATTTCAATTCTGCACGATATTTCGGTGGGTTTCTATTGTTGTTGTTGTTGTCTCTATTTGCCTGCTTGTTTTGTTTAGTTTTCTGACGTTTTGAAATATGACTTTCTTAACATTAACTTGCAAATTTGACATTTATTACTCACGGTGATTTTTAAGATAATACACCTATGGCTTTCCTGTTTAATTTTCAGGCGATGTATCATCAGCTAGAACAGTCATGCATAACCGTATTTTGTGTCTTCTGAATCGGCCATTATTGTGGTACATGAGCTATCTTGACTGCTGAAGTCTGCTTCTGGAGTCACCAAAAACAAAAATAACATTCATTATACAAATATATATGCCAATAAATACTTCTGTCAAACAACAACAACAACAACGACAAAAAAAACAAAAACAAAAAAAAAAAAAAAAACACAAAAAAACAACAACAACACGAAAGCAAAACTCAAAAAAATAGAATTTCTAAAGAGAACGAAAGAATGAAGAGATTAAAGGGGGGGGGGGGGGGGGGGGGGGGGGGGAGCCTTTTAAAAGTAACAACTTGATATTCTGTTCCTTTTGACGAAAACTTAAAAACTTATCCAAACCACAAATATCATAAAAGCACAAATACACACAAAATTCTCCAGCAACATAAAAAAAAAGAAAAAAAAAAAAAAAAAGACGAACAGTCACCTTCAGATTTTCACAACACATCTGGACACATGTCACAGGCATGAAACTTTTCTCTTTCCGGTGAGATTTTCGCTGTTTCTTCGTACCATTAAAAAAAATTTCTGGCTTTTAAAAGTTTTCCTCGGAAGAAAAAAAGAAGAAAAAAAAAAGAAGAGAGAGTAAAAGATAATGGTATTTATATAGCTCTGAATCTTGTGCAGAGACAAATCAAAGTGCTTTCGCACCAGTCAATTCACATGCATGCATAACTCTAAAACTGGAGAAACTGAAGACAAGGAAGAGGCAGGGAAGGGAGGCTATTTTGGGAAGAGGTGGGTTTTAAGGCCAGACTTGAAAGAGCTGAGTGCGGAGACCTGACGAAGCGAAAGAGGAAGTTCATTCCAATTACAAGGTCCAGAGACAGAGAAAGAACGGCGTCCAACAGTGGAGTTTTTGAATCTGGGTATGCGTAAACAGAGGGGATCCGAAGCCGATAGAGAGCGAGATGGAGTGTAGAGGTGAAGGCAGCCACAGAGATAGGAAGGGCCAGATTTGTGAATACATTTATAACATTGAGAGCTGATCTTAAACTTTATTCTCTGTGAGACAGGGAGCCAGTAGAGGTGTTGCAAAAGAGGAGTGATGTGCTCAGATCTTTTCTTTCTGAGGACGAGTCGGGCAGCAGAGTTTTGTATGCGCTGAAGGGACTGAATGGATGAAGCAGGCAAACCAGACAATAGAGAGTTACAGTAGTCAAGGCGAGAGAGAATGAGAGAAACGACAAGTCTAGATCAGTGAACAGATATTTCTGAATGGAACTGATGCGCCGCAATTGACAATAGCAGGATTGACATGTCTGACTGATAAATTTGTGCAGGGACAGTGTGTTGTCAAGGGCAACGCCGAGGTTCCTGACTGAACTGGAAAGAGGCATGGATGCATTGCCAAGTTTGATTTTGTCAGCTGTGATGGAAGAGAGTTTTTGTTTAGTTCCAATGATCATTGCTTCAGATTTGTCCGCGTTCAATTGTAACTTATTTTGAGCCATCCAGTTTTTAATGTCCAGGAAGCACACACACACACACACACACACACACACACACATTTTCAAGCAGACACAAAAGTAAAACTGAGTTTGAACGGCCCATGAAGCCCTCAGGTCTTGACGTTGTTCACGTCTGACACACGGGATGTCGTCACTTAACACGGGATGCCCGTGCAACACGCCGTGAGCGGGAGAGGTTTGTGAACACCGCCTCTGACAGCAGAGGCCAGGAGGAAAGGGACGGAGGACAACGGAACATCAGTGCATTGAAGGACGTCACTTAACACGGGATGCCCGTGCAACACGCCGTGAGAGGGAGAGGTTTGTGAACACCGCCTCTGAGAGCAGAGGCCAGGAGGAAAGGGACGGAGGACAACGGAACATCAGTGCATTGAAGGATTCTGACTTCATATATAATTTTTAATAAACTGAAAATGTTTTTGGTGCATAGAAACATATTCAGTCGACTTTAGAAAAAATGTAAACGGACTCCACGATGTAATTCTCAATATTTTGTATGAGAACAAAAAGGAAACCGTGATTTCACTATACAACTCACAACTTCATAACTGTTCATTTTGTGAACATGAAGTGGAAAATTCAGAGTGTCTGAGTTGTGTCGTCTTCAGTCTGAACGACAAAGACCTGTGTGTGTATTTCTGACACTTGGCGGAAGGTAGATACGAGTATTCCATGCAAGAACTAAGTCCCTGTGCAGGTTTCACCTCACACTGTTCGTTCATTGCTCGTTCTGTGAAGTGGGGAGAATCCAGGTGCAGGGATTGTGTTAGAAATGATTTCCGTCAGTGAAGAGGACCTGCCGAGAAGCGGTCTACAGAATAGATATGGAATGGACGTGCTGGTGAGAAACGGTCTACAGAATAGATATGGAATGGACGTGCTGGTGAGAAACGGTCTACAGAATAGATATGGAATGGACGTGCTGGTGAGAAACGGTCTACAGAATAGATATGGAACGGACGTGCTGGTGAGAAACGGTATACAGAATAGATATGGAATGGACGTGCTGGTGAGAAACGGTATACAGAATAGATATGGAATGGACGTGCTGGTGAGAAACGGTATACAGAATAGATATGGAATGGACGTGCTGGTGTGGAGTTTCCATTTGCACAGAACCTTTGTCCACGGAAGTGAGGTAAGATGTGTTTGGTTGTTTTTTTTTTGTTTTTTGTTGTTTGTTTTTTGTTGTTGTTTTTTTGGGGGGGTGGTTGTTTCTTTTCTCTCTTCCAACCCCATCCACCTCTCTCTCTCTCTGTCTCTCTCTCTGTCTGTCTCTCTCTCTGTCTCTCTCTCTGTCTCTCTCTCTCTCCTGGCCCAGGACGTTTTGCAAGTTGTTGTCCAGGTCTCTCGAAGGCTGTGCCAATGTTCTTCTATTGAGTCTTCTGGGAGTTGGGAAAGCACACTGAACTTGTTCCTCAATTCAATCTTGAACTCTTCTGCTTTGAGTTTCTCCTTCAAGCTGTGCACGTTGTACTTGTGCGATGGTCTTGCCAGTGGATGTTAGGTTTGGTTAATATGTACGAGTGTGCGGTGTCAGTGTGTGCGTCACTGACCTGTTGTAAACATTTCTCAGTGGTGTGTGTGTGTTTGGTGTGTGTGTGTGTGTGTGCACGCGGCACGCCTGTGTGTGTGTGTGTGTGTGTGTGTGTGTGAGGGATACGGGCTGTTCTGGTTCATCAAGTACAGGGGTGAGACAGTGTGTGTGTGTGTGTGTGTGTGTGTGTGTGTGTGTGACGACAGCATGTCTATGTCCCCCCAGGTCTATGTATGTTTATCATACATACACTTTTGGGTACTGCTCAGTGGTGGTCTGTAGTCATCATGTCATGATAATGCGCAAACGTTATAAACAACGCTATCCTAAGATGTTTCCATAGTGGTCAGTAATGGTCAGCAGTGGCAAGAAATGGTCAGTAATGGCCGACAGTAAATAGTGGTCAGCAAATGGTTAAACTCTGCCAAGACGTCCCAGTAATGCATAACCGTCACAAAGTGATGCAAGTTGAACTCTGGTAGTGTACAACAGTGGTCAGTAGTAATGGACTGATGTAACAAAATAACGCAATCTGAACATGTTTGGGTCGTGGTTAATAGTGGTCAGCAATATACCTGGCCCCTGTGTGACGGTGTGTTCCACTCAAGATGCAGTGAGTTGTGTTCACAAGGCACGGACCTCCGCCAGTCACTGGGCTGAAGTGGAGGGGAAGAAATGTGGATATATAGCCGTGCGTGTGTGTGAGAGAGAGAGAGAGAGATTTTCTCCCAAGATTCCTGTCATGTTGGGGGCATACAGGTATATCGGTGTATTTTCAGAATATCATGTGATGTGCTCTCACGGCATTGTTCACACATGTCTTGTCCCCTGCCAGGGGAAGTAACAGCGAAAGTCTAAAGGATCGGAAAATCAGGGAAAGTGAGTCCCTGGTTTATTAAAATGAGGGGACGTCACTGCTTTTGGGCTCCGATCATTAAGACATTCGTTGTTACTTCCCCTGACCATTTTGCTAACGGCCATGAAGCTTTTATTTGTCACTTCTAATTTACCATGAATCTTTTACTTATTCCTTCTAATTTACCATGAATCTTTTACATATCCCTTCTAATTTACCATGAATCTTTTACTTATCCCTTCTAATTTACCATGAATCTTTTACATATCCCTTCTAATTTACCATGAATCTTTGACATATCTTTTATAGATCCCTTCTAATTTTCCATGAATCTTTTACATATCTTTTACATACCTCATCTAATTCACCATGAAGTTTTTATATACCCACTTGAATTCAGTGATCCAACAAGCATGCAGGCTGTGTATTATGATTCGTCAAAGGTCCTGAATAACTGTCCACAGTGCCTTGTCCAACTGTTCTATACATGTTTCAGCCTGAAAAGGAATGATTAGTTTCGTTGTAAATGTTAGCAGGTCTGTTACTGATGACACACACACACCCCTTCAGTCCACCCCCATGATTTATGTTGCAATGCTGATTATAAAAAAACAAAAACAAAAAAACTTCCAGACTGTCTTGTTACACTGAGAACAACGGATGCTATGAGAGAGAAAAACCGGTACTTCTGACTTTCGCAATTACTATACTGAGAGATTGTCGGCCGTGTTTCCTGGTTTTCACATTGTGACGATGTCCGCAGCATTCACCCGTGTGGCTGTCAAGTGGGCTTCCGCCCGTCTTTATTGAATCAAACACATCTGTATTCCCACAGAAAATTGTTCTTTTGTAAACGACATGTGGCGTGTCAGAGCAATTGTTTGCTTTGTTTCTTTGCTAAGAACTGTTCACTGCTCCTCTTCTTCACAGTAATGTAGAAAGCCCATCTTTCTGGGTAAAGGCCTCACATGGACTGGAGTGGGCAATACCCAGTTTTTCCCCCTCAAGACGGAGTGAGCAGTGTTCACAACAAGGCGTGGACCTTCACTCCGTCAGTCACACAGAGGGGTGGAGGGGAAGAAATGTGGATATGCCCTGGTGTTCTGGCTGGAAAAAATGGAATGTTAACTCTCTCCATATGAACGGCGAAAGAGACGACGTTAACAGCGTTTCACCCCAATTACCATCATCAAAATATTGCAAGCGGAAGGCTCTTATACTGAAGAGGTGAATGTTGACAAAGAATACCACAATTCTGACGACGGAAGCTAAAGGTTGGGTCATTGAGACACTCACTGGACATCCGAGGGGTCTGTGTAGAGAAGAAGAGAGGACTGGCCGTACTGAGTGAGTTAACGTCACCAGCTGGACCAGTCCGGATCAGTCCCCAGGAAAACAGCCTGGCACCGCCCCTCCTTCCACATCACTGCTGTCCAGTGGGGGCTGAAGGCCAGTGTTCTTTTGAGTTGGGGGTACGTCTAGTCCTCCACCACTTGTCTGAAGGCAGCTGGTCAGTAAAGAAGGCAGAGGAGGGCAGGACATTCCTGATACAATAGCTGAAGGGGAGGGGGGCGGGGTGCCTATGAACATCGGTACGAGAGTATAGAATTAATAATCAGCCAGGCTGCCCTCTTGATGGTCGTGGATTTGGCTGGAGAGTGAGTAACCTTTGGGGCTCGCATGTCAACGAAGCGCTTGTCAAGCATGTACATCAACATTGCCTTTGCACTTTTCCTGCCGCCATGAAGATGTTCAAGCTGGAGCGTGGAGACGAGTCCTGAGGCATTGTGGTAGGGCTGAAGTCTTGCACGGTGCACCTGGCAGCACGCTGTAGGCTGTTGAGGTTCTGTTGGTGGGGGTCCCGGGCTGTGGCAGCGTGCTCCATGTTGGGTCGAACAAGGCCCTTGTGGCAGCTGGCCTGGACTGGTGGAACAGCCACGAACATTTCTGAAGGTAAAGTCTGAGATTTAGTTGGCCTTAGCAGCAGTAGCAATGATGTGTGAGCTCCAGTTCAGATCTTTGGACACCGGCTCCATGGTAATTGGCTCTGTTAACTCTCGAGAGTGACTGACCACTGACGCAGTTCGTAGCTTCGTGGAGATGGTGAGGGCATGGCATTTACCAACATTAAAGGGCAATAGGACATGGTATTTACCAACATAAAGGACAATAGGACATGGTATTTACCAACATACATTAAAGGGCAATAGGACATGGCATTTACCAACATACATTAAAGGGAATAGGACATGGCATTTACCAACATTAAAGGGAATAGAACATGGCATTTACCAACATTAAAGGGAATAGAACATGGTATTTACCAACATTAAAGGGAATAGAACATGGCATTTACCAACATTAAAGGGAATAGGACATGGTATTTACCAACATTAAAGGGCAATGGGACATGGCATTTACCAACATTAAAGGGCAATAGGACATGGTATTTACCAACATTAAAGGGCAATAGGACATGGTATTTACCAACATTAATGGGCAATAGGACATGACATTTACCAACATTAAAGGGCAATAGGACATGGCATTTACCAACATACATTAAAGGACAACGGGACATGGCATTTACCAACATACATTAAAGGGCAGTAGGACATGGCATTTACCAACTTACATTAAAGGGCAATAGGACATGGCATTTACCAACATACATTAAAGGGCAATAGGACATAGCATTTACCAACATATCAAAGGGCAATAGGACATAGCATTTACCAACATTAAAGGGCAGTAGGACATGGCATTTACCAACATAACAAAGGGCAATAGGACATGGCATTTACCAACATATCAAAGGGCAATAGGACATAGCATTTACCAACATACATTAAAGGGCAATAGGACATGACATTTACCAACATACATTAAAGGGCAATAGGACATGGCATTTACCAACATATCAAAGGGCAATAGGACATGGCATTTACCAACATTAAAGGGCAATAGGACATGGCATTTACCAACATACATTAAAGGGCAATAGGACATGGTATTTACCAACATTAAAGGGCAATAGGACATGGTATTTACCAACATATCAAAGGGCAATAGGACATGGCATTTACCAACATATATCAAAGGGCAATAGGACATGACATTTACCAACATTAAAGGGCAATAGGACATGGCATTTACCAACATATATCAAAGGGCAATAGGACATGACATTTACCAACATTAAAGGGCAATAGGACATGGCATTTACCAACATTAAAGGGCAATAGGACATGACATTTACCAACATTAAAGGGCAATAGGACATGGCATTTACCAACATTAAAGGGCAATAGGACATGGCATTTACCAACATACATTAAAGGGCAATAGGACATGGCATTTACCAACATTAAAGGGCAATAGGACATGACATTTACCAACATTAAAGGGCAATAGGACATGACATTTACCAACATTAAAGGGCAATAGGACATGACATTTGCCAACATATATTGAAGGGCAATAGGACATGAGATTTACCAACATTAAAGGGCAATATTTCATGGCATTTACCAACATATATCAAAGGGCAATAGGACATGACATTTGCCAACATATATTGAAGGGCAATAGGACATGAGATTTACCAACATATCAAAGGGCAATAGGACATGACATTTACCAACATTAAAGGGCAATACCCACAGTTCTTCCCTACCACCCCTCTGTGTGACTGACGGGGTCAACGTCCACGCCTTGTTGTGTACACGGGAAAACACTGTGGGCATTGCCCAGTCACGTCCGTCAGCCATGCTGACTCCCACTTCCAGAGTGCTCAGATCTTCCTGCAGCTGGAGTCAGCCACAGCTGATGTGCTGGTGGAGGGTGGTGTCGCCAGCACAGAGATTTTTTCAACAACTCTCAAGAGTTTTGGCCTGTTCTTTCCCAATTTTCTTGGCTATGATTTTACAATGAAATTATTTGGTGGTGTATGTAATCGTTGTTGCGATGAGATTTTTTGATTGATAGTTTTCGGAACGTAATCACATAGACATCACAGAACATAAAATCACAAACTGCTGCAAAACTTGTTTTCAATATGTTTACAACCCTTAGAATGATTGTATATTATTTCCAATTATTGCCAGTAGACAAATTTGAAACATGCACATTGAAATATGCACATCTCAGCCACGAAGTTAAAGGGAAGGAACTACGTTTTGACATCTTTGTCTGAACTTATTACGGGATTACTTCCCTTCTAGTTTGGGTTAAGTGAAACAACCACCGCTTGTACTACTACTACTACTACAACTACTGCTACGACTACTGCTAAGAATCAGAAGACGAAATTAGCTGTTTCTAGTAGTACTACTACTATTGATGATGATAATAAGAAGCAGTAGAAGAAATTAGCTGTAGTGGTGGCAGGAGATGTAGTAGAAGTTGTAGTTACGTAGTATTGTACCTTTAAAACAGGCAACGTCAGACGGAGAGAGCACCCCCCCTGACACCAGTGACGGGGCCGACCTCCGTGGACGTGCTGACAGCAGAACGGAGTGAGGGATGGACCGTGGTGACCCGGGACAGTGCCGCCTGTCATCAGCGTCATGAGGGCCGCCTGTCATCAGCGTCATGAGGGCCGCCTGTCATCAGTGTCATGAGGGCCGCCTGTCATCAGCGTCATGAGGGCCGCCTGTCATCAGGGCCGCCTGTCATCAGTGTCATGAGGGCCGCCTGTCATCAGTGTCATGAGGACTGCCTGTCATGAGGGCCGCCTGTCATGAGGGCCGCCTGTCATCAGCGTCATGAGGGCCGCCTGTCATCAGCGTCATGAGGGCCGCCTGTCATCAGTGTCATGAGGGCCGCCTGTCATCAGTGTCATGAGGGCTGCCTGTCGTCAGTGTCATGAGGGCCGCCTGTCATCAGTGTCATGAGGGCTGCCTGTCATCAGTGTCATGAGGGCCGCCTGTCGTCAGTGTCATGAGGGCCGCCTATCATCAGCGTCATGAGGGCCGCCTGTCATCAGCGTCATCGGGGCCGCCTGTCAACAGCGTCATGATGGCCGCCTGTCGTCAGGGCCAGCTGTCATCAGGGCCAGCTCCACACCGTGCAAGACCACCGCTCTCCATAGGTCAGTGTGTCCACTGCAGTTCTCTGTTCCTGGTGACATCTCCACAGGTCAGTGTGTACACTGCAGTTTGTTCTGTGTTAGTGGTGACATCTCCACAGGTCAGTGTGTACACTGCAGTTTGTTCTGTGTTAGTGGTGACATCTGCACAGGTCAGTGTGTACACTGCAGTTTGTTCTGTTAGTGGTGACATCTCCACAGGTCAGTGTGTACACTGCAGTTTGTTCTGTTAGTGGTGACATCTCCACAGGTCAGTGTGTACACTGCAGTTCTGTGTTAGTGGTGACATCTCCACAGGTCAGTGTGTACACTGCAGTTTGTTCTGTTAGTGGTGACATCTCCACAGGTCAGTGTGTACACTGCAGTTCTGTGTTAGTGGTGACATCTCCACAGGTCAGTGTGTACACTGCAGTTTGTTCTGTTAGTGGTGACATCTCCACAGGTCAGTGTGTACACTGCAGTTTGTTCTGTGTTAGTGGTGACATCTCCACAGGTCAGTGTGTACACTGCAGTTTGTTCTGTTAGTGGTGACATCTCCATAGGTCAGTGTGTACACTGCAGTTCTGTGTTAGTGGTGACATCTCCACAGGTCAGTGTGTACACTGCAGTTCTGTGTTAGTGGTGACATCTCCACAGGTCAGTGTGTCCACTGCAGTTTGTTCTGTTAGTGGTGACATCTCCACAGGTCAGTGTGTACACTGCAGTTCTGTGTTAGTGGTGACATCTCCACAGGTCAGTGTGTACACTGCAGTTCTGTGTTAGTGGTGACATCTCCACAGGTCAGTGTGTACACTGCAGTTCTGTGTTTGTGGTGACATCTCCACAGGTCAGTGTGTACACTGCAGTTCTGTGTTAGTGGTGACATCTCCACGGGTCAGTGTGTCCACTGCAGTTCTCTGTGTTAGTGGTGACATCTCCACAGGTCAGTGTGTACACTGCAGTTTGTTCTGTTAGTGGTGACATCTCCACAGGTCAGTGTGTACACTGCAGTTCTGTGTTAGTGATATCTCCACAGGTCAGTGTGTACACTGCAGTTCTGTGTTAGTGGTGACATCTGCACAGGTCAGTGTGTCCACTGCAGTTTGTTCTGTTCCTGGTGACATCTCCACAGGTCAGTGTGTACACTGCAGTTCTGTGTTAGTGGTGACATCTGCACAGGTCAGTGTGTACACTGCAGTTCTGTGTTAGTGGTGACATCTCCACAGGTCAGTGTGTACACTGCAGTTCTGTGTTAGTGGTGACATCTTCACAGGTCAGTGTGTACACTGCAGTTCTGTGTTAGTGGTGACATCTCCACAGGTCAGTGTGTACACTGCAGTTTGTTCTGTTAGTGGTGACATCTCCACAGGTCAGTGTGTACACTGCAGTTTGTTCTGTTAGTGGTGACATCTGTACAGGTCAGTGTGTACACTGCAGTTCTGTGTTAGTGGTGACATCTCCACAGGTCAGTGTATACACTGCAGTTTGTTCTGTTAGTGGTGACATCTGTACAGGTCAGTGTGTACACTGCAGTTCTGTGTTAGTGGTGACATCTCCACAGGTCAGTGTGTACACTGCAGTTCTGTGTTAGTGGTGACATCTCCACAGGTCAGTGTGTACACTGCAGTTTGTTCTGTTAGTGGTGACATCTCCACAGGTCAGTGTGTACACTGCAGTTTGTTCTGTTAGTGGTGACATCTCTACAGGTCAGTGTGTACACTGCAGTTCTGTGTTAGTGGTGACATCTCCACAGGTCAGTGTGTACACTGCAGTTTGTTCTGTTAGTGGTGACATCTCCACAGGTCAGTGTGTACACTGCAGTTCTGTGTTAGTGGTGACATCTCCACAGGTCAGTGTGTACACTGCAGTTTGTTCTGTTAGTGGTGACATCTCCACAGGTCAGTGTGTACACTGCAGTTCTGTGTTAGTGGTGAAATCTGCACAGGTCAGTGTGTACACTGCAGTTTGTTCTGTTAGTGGTGACATCTCCACAGGTCACTGTGTACACTGCAGTTCTGTGTTAGTGGTGACATCTCCACAGGTCAGTGTGTACACTGCAGTTTGTTCTGTTAGTGGTGACATCTCCACAGGTCAGTGTGTACACTGCAGTTCTGTGTTAGTGGTGACATCTCCACAGGTCAGTGTGTACACTGCAGTTCTGTGTTAGTGGTGACATCTCCACAGGTCAGTGTGTACACTGCAGTTCTGTGTTAGTGGTGACATCTCCACAGGTCAGTGTGTACACTGCAGTTTGTTCTGTTAGTGGTGACATCTGCACAGGTCAGTGTGTACACTGCAGTTCTGTGTTAGTGGTGACATCTGCACAGGTCAGTGTGTACACTGCAGTTCTGTGTTAGTGGTGACATCTGCACAGGTCAGTGTGTACACTGCAGTTCTGTGTTAGTGGTGACATCTCCACAGGTCAGTGTGTACACTGCAGTTTGTTCTGTTAGTGGTGACATCTCCACAGGTCAGTGTGTACACTGCAGTTCTGTGTTAGTGGTGACATCTCCACAGGTCAGTGTGTACACTGCAGTTCTGTGTTAGTGGTGACATCTCCACAGGTCAGTGTGTACACTGCAGTTTGTTCTGTTAGTGGTGACATCTCCACAGGTCAGTGTGTACACTGCAGTTCTGTGTTAGTGGTAACATCTCCACAGGTCATCAGCGGACTGGTCAGTCTGAGGGCCCCGAGAGGTGGTGGTGTCTGTGTGAGCTGTGGGAACAAAGCCCACAGGACCCCTTTGGCTTTTTTTTTGTTTTGTTATTTTGCGTTTTCCCTCATCTACACCAGTCACCACACTGAACATTCACCACTCAACATACACACGCACACACGGGCACACACACACACACACACCATAGTGAAAACGGAATTATGTCTTTCATAAACTTTCATATCAATTTTTTTTTTCTGTGTACTTTCATATGTTAAGAAATATATAATTATTTCATTATCTTCATAATTTTTCCTGTGTGCTTTGTTATAATGTTTAGAAATATATTTCAGTATGTTAAAATATCTACTTAACAAAAAGCATATTATTTGATGTAATATTGGCTTGGTGTATTATACTTTTTCTGTGCAGAGTTGAAGCAGACAGCGAAAGTCTTCACAACAGAATGGGCCTTTGGAGCTGTCACCAAGGTCTCAGGGGAGGCTTTCTACAGTCAGTGACTGACACAGTGTTGTCTGCAGGATGTCTACAGTCAGTGATTGACACAGTGTCTACAGGATGTCTAGTCAGTGACTGACACAGTGTCTGCAGGACGTCTACAGTCAGTGACTGACACAGTGTCTGCAGGATGTCTACAGTCAGTGACGGACACAGTGTCTGCAGGATGTCTACAGTCAGTGACGGACACAGTGTCTGCAGGATGTCTACAGTCAGTGACGGACACAGTGTCTGCAGGATGTCTACAGTCAGTGACTGACACAGTGTCTGCAGGATGTCTACAGTCAGTGACTGACACAGTGTCTGCAGGATGTCTACAGTCAGTGACGGACACAGTGTCTGCAGGATGTCTACAGTCAGTGACGGACACAGTGTCTGCAGGATGTCTACAGTCAGTGACTGACACAGTGTCTGCAGGATGCACTCTGTTAGACTGGCAGCACAATGTTATCACGTGCTGGCCTGGAGGTGCTGTGACCTTGTGTTGTGAAGGGATCCTGGGGCCCCAGTCAGGGCGTGTGGACGGGTGGGGGAAAGGGGGGGGGGAGAGGGGGCCGGGGTGTGTGTGTGTGGAGGGGGGGAGGCAGTAGTGGGTCAGGCATCATGTGTGGCATGCAGGGAATAGAAACCTTGGTAACTGCTTGAAGAAGGTGGCGGAGGGGGAGGGAGTGGTGCCAGGCAGATCCGATTCGCCTGTTTCAATGTCCCCTGTTCCCGTTTCACCAGCACTTTGACAGTGCGGCCAGTCTCAATGGTCTCTTGATAATTTGTCCTGTTTCACCTGCACTTTGACAGTGCGGCCAGTCTCGATGGTCTCTTGATAATTTGTCCTGTTTCACCTGCACTTTGACAGTGCGGCCAGTCTCGATGGTCTCTTGATAAATAATGTTCTGTTTCACCTTCACTTTGACAGTGCGGCCAGTCTCAATGGTCTCTTGATAAATAATGTTCTGTTTCACCTTCACTTTGACAGTGCGGCCAGTCTCGATGGTCTCTTGATAAATAATGTTCTGTTTCACCTTCACTTTGACGGTGCGGCCAGTCTCAATGGTCTCTTGATAATTAATGTCCTGTTTCACCTTCACTTTGACGGTGCGGCCAGTCTCAATGGTCTCTTGATAATTAATGTCCTGTTTCACCTTCACTTTGACAGTGTGGCCAGTCTCAATGGTCTCTTGATAATTAATGTTCTGTTTCACCTTCACTTTGACAGTGCAGCCAGTCTCAATGGTCTCTTGATAATTAATGTTCTGTTTCACCTTCACTTTGACAGTGCGGCCAGTCTCAATGGTCTCTTGATAATTAATGTCCTGTTTCACCTTCACTTTGACGGTGCGGCCAGTCTCAATGGTCTCTTGATAATTTGTCCTGTTTCACCTACACTTTGACGGTGCGGCCAGTCTCAATGGTCTCTTGATAATTTGTCCTGTTTCACCAACCATTCCTGTTTCACTATTCTGTCTCTGTAACATGCGCACTTGCACGTGCACACACACTCTTTCTCCATGAGTAATCAAGATGTTTCCATTCATACATATACCATTGCTCACTAGCAGACAGACTGCCAGCAGGACAGAGGCACACAGACAAAACAGATCGTCAGAAACGCAGACTGTGAATTTCAGAGGTCTCTCACAGCTTTTGGACTGTGCACCATCATTAAGCATTTAGAGTCAAGATATCTGCTGCCATGCACACTGGCATAAACTGAATATAAAGTATGTATGTGTGTGTAGAGTACTGTCAAGTGTGCGTGTATGTTGTGTGGATTTTGTCAGTATTTGTGTATGACGATAAAGGAACTTGTCCTTTGGGGTGTGAAGGCGAACTGAGAGACGAATGGGGATCACCAGTACAGTGCTTGGCGAATCAAGAACAGGTGAAACAGCAACAGGCGAATTGGAATGACGCCTGTGACTGTGAGAGGAATGACGCTGAGAGGAATGACGCCTGTGACTGTGAGAGGAATGACGCCTGTGAGAGGAATGACGCCTGTGAGAGGCTTGCACTGCACGCCATGGATCAGCCGTCTTTCAGTGAGGGTGGGTCACCTGGCACTGAGACCGGAAGATTCTGTGACTGTCATCTGTCAGTCCGTGTGGAGAGAATGGACACACTGACAGCGTGGGAAGCATTGGATCTTTAACTGTCAATCGCTTTTCTTTTGTGGATCGTCAGCACTTTCCTTAAAACATACATTTTCTTCTTTTTAAATATCTTTAGAGTAACTTCCTTCAAATTAGAACAGGAAATTGAGAACACTAGCCTGGTGTGATACCAACCTATTTTGTTAACAAGTTTCAGTGTCTATACTATACAGCTCGTGGAGCAGTGGTTTCCTATTTCAGTGTCTATACTATACAGCCATTGGGGCAGTGGTTTCCTATTTCAGTGTCTATACTATACAGCCATTGGGGCAGTGGTTTCCTATTTCAGTGTCTATACTGTACAGCCATTGGGGCAGTGGTTTCCTATTTCAGTGTCTATACTGTACAGCCATTGGGGCAGTGGTTTCCTATTTCAGTGTCTATACTGTACAGCCATTGGGGCAGTGGTTTCCTATTTCAGTGTCTATACTGTACAGCCATTGGGGCAGTGGTTTCCTATTTCAGTGTCTATACTGTACAGCCATTGGGGCAGTGGTTTCCTATTTCAGTGTCTATACTGTACAGCCATTGGGGCAGTGGTTTCCTATTTCAGTGTCTATACTGTACAGCCATTGGGGCAGTGGTTTCCTATTTCAGTGTCTATACTGTACAGCCATTGGGGCAGTGGTTTCCTATTTCAGTGTCTATACTGTACAGCCATTGGGGCAGTGGTTTCCTATTTCAGTGTCTATACTGTACAGCCATTGGGGCAGTGGTTTCCTATTTCAGTGTCTATACTATACAGCCATTGGGGCAGTGGTTTCCTATTTCAGTGTCTATACTGTACAGCCATTGGGGCAGTGGTTTCCTATTTCAGTGTCTATACTATACAGCCACTGGTTTCCTATTATACAGCCCGTGGAGCAGTGGTTTCCTATTTCAGTGTCTATACTATACAGCCATTGGTTTCCTATTTCAGTGTCTATACGCAGGTCAGCACAGGAAGGCAGGTGGTAATCCTCTCCGTCGCTACCCGTTCATACCTGGGTGGAGTGGTGATTTATCACAGCAAACAACCGTTATTTGCAAAGTTACTTTAAACATTTTGTCCCTGCACTGTATACAGTTTAATGCATGCTTGCACACGGAAGTTTACCGTGTCCTTTAAAATACCTGTACCCACACCACCATTTAGTCTTCAGTTACTCAGCTGCTCCCGAAGTCCATCTGGCACACACACAGCTGAGGCTGTTCAAGTAGACCGACTCACATTACACAAGTCAAAAGACCCAAGCACATGAAGCTTCCCATAAAATGGATCACAAAAACCTGCCATTGACAGACACTGTGGTATACATTATTAGAGAAAACTGGTGTGTGTTTTTGATTATCCTTTTATTTGCAATCTTTTTTTCTAAATTCCACTCACTTTTTTACTTGAATTTGATCTCTGCTCAAGTGAGAGAGCATTGAAAAAATTTTTTTTCACACGTAAAATACCTTTTGTACATTACATGATTATTAAACCAATCTTGAGGAAATACCTATTGGAAGATAAGTACAAATTTTTTTTAAAAACTTTCATGGCATAGAATTCGGTCAAATTACAATCAAAATATCTTTTTACTTAGTCATTGTTGGAAAAAAAAAAAACTCAAATGGAGGAAATGGCAACAAATATTTACAGAGATCGAGCAGAATGTTTCTTTGAAGCAGACATTGTTAGTCATTATCAATTAACAGAAAAACCAGAGCAAGGTTGCATGTGCGATCTTAACAGTGCAAAGTTTGCTTAGCAGTGAGAATTTCCTTCCACACTCTAAGGAATTACAACACGGAAAACTTATCGCTAAGCAAACTTAGCACTGCTAGAGAAAGCCAGCACCAATTCTGGATGTATAACATCCATCATAAACAAACAAAAGTCGCATCCATCATCTTTATCAACACATTACAAGTCGCATCCATCATCAACACATTACAACAAAAGTCACATCCACCATCATTACAACAACTAACCATTACAAAGTCACAACATTACACATTTTCAAGTCAACATCATTACCAAAGAAATGCATAACAAAACTCAGAAATAACAAAATCTGAAAAATAAAGTTCTAAGATCTTGCTGTTGTGTGGGCAAGATACCTGATTGATGACAGTTCCATGCTGGAACAGGAAACGACACTTTTGTGTGTTGCACACACATTCAATTTTTTTTTTTTTTCAACTAAAAACGTGTCTTAGTCTTTGTTCCCAGTTGAACATTCACCACCACTTCCCACCCCTTGATCACAGAAAGCAATGTGGATCTCAAATGGAGATCAGCTTGTAACTATGATTCACCACCACTCCCCACCCCCTGATCACAGAAAGCAATGTGGATCTCAAATGGAGATCAGCTTGTAACTATGATTCACCACCACTCCCCACCCCCTGATCACAGAAAGCAATGTGGATCTCGAATGGAGATCAACTTGTAACCATGATTCTAACAATCTGTGTGTTTCTTCTAATTGTACATTCATTTCACAAAGTAACAAGTCCCAGCACTTGACCGGGCCTGACAAAAGGAACAAGAAGAATGCAAACCATGAGATTGGAAACCAATCAAAATGTCTCCTTTCAAAATCAGTACTTCAAAAAGTCACAAAATTAGAAACTTGCTTTCACTACACCTAAACCAATGGGTGAACAGTTGGATATTTGCATGTATGAGTGTGTGCATGCTCATGTGCCTGCGCATGAGCATTTTTGTACAAGTCTGTAATCCAACTTGAATAATCTTATAAATCAACGCCTAAATTGTAAGGGTCAACGCATCTGGTATCTACAGTGTCAACGTGTGTGTATGCATTTTGTGTGTGTTTGCGCAAGCCTCTGAGTGTTTGTGCGTGCACTTTGTGTGAGAGAGTGCATGTTGAAGGGTGGGTGTTCAGTTCTTCTTCTTCAGCTCCTCTGCCTCCTGCAGCACCTTGCGGGCACAGAACTCCTTGTACTGACGGTCCGTGCCGAACAGCTGGTCCCACCAGGTGAAGGTCGACCCGTAGTTCCCCACAAAGTTGTAGTGGTGGAAGTCATGGAACTCCGCTCCTGGGGACATGATGGTTTAGACATGTACAGGCCATGAAACACTCCTGGTGACATTGATGGTTGTGACATGTACAGGCCATGAAACACTCCTGGGGACATGATGGTTTAGACATGTACAGGCCATGAAACACTCCTGGGGACATGGATGGTTTAGACATGTACAGGCCATGAAACACTCCTAGTGACAGGGATGGTTTAGACATGTACAGGCCATGAAACACTCCTGGGGACATGATGGTTTAGACATGTACAGGCCATGAAACACTCCTGGGGACATGGATGGTTGTGACATGTACAGGCCATGAAACACTCCTGGGGACATGGATGGTTGTGACATGTACAGGCCATGAAACACTCCTGGGGACATGATGGTTTAGACATGTACAGGCCATGAAACACTCCTGTGACAGGGATGGTTGTGACATGTACAGGCCATGAAACACTCCTGGGGACATGATGGTTTAGACATGTACAGGCCATGAAACACTCCTGTGACATGATGGTTGTGACATGTACAGGCCATGAAACACTCCTGGGGACATGGATGGTTGTGACATGTACAGGCCATGAAACACTCCTTTCACTCAGCTAAGTAACACCTAGCATCATACCTTGTTAAGTGACCTTCACTCAGTTTCAGTTTCAGTAGCTCAAGGAGGAGGCACTGCGTTCGGACAAATCCATATACGCTACACCACATCTGCCAAGCAGATGCCTGACCAGCGGCGTAGCCCAACGCGCTTAGTCAGGCCTTGACTCAAACCTTCACTCAGCTAAGTAACACCTGGCATCACACCTTGTTAAGTGACCTACGCTCAGCTAAGTAACACCTGGCATCACACCTTAAGTGACCTATGCTCAGCTAAGTAACACCTGGCATCACACCTTAAGTGACCTATGCTCAGCTAAGTAACACCTGGCATCACACCTTGTAAAGTGACCTACACTCGGCTAACACCTGGCATCATACGTTGTAAAGTGACCTACACTCAGCTAAGTAACACCTGGCATCACACCTTGTAAAGTGACCTACACTCGGCTAACACCTGGCATCATACGTTGTAAAGTGACCTACACTCAGCTAAATAACACCTGGCATCATACGTTGTAAAGTGACCTACACTCAGCTAAATAACACCTGGCATCACACCTTGTAAAGTGACTTACACTCAGCTAAGTAACACCTGGCATCACACCTTGTAAAGTGACCTACACTCAGCTAAATAACACCTGGCATCACACCTTGTAAAGTGACCTACACTCAGCTGCGTAAAACCTGGCATCACACCTTAAGTGACCTACATTAAGCTAACACCTGGCATCACACCTTAAGTGACACCTGGCATCACACCTTGTAAAGTGACCTACACTCAGCTGCGTAAAACCTGGCATCACACCTTAAGTGACCTACATTAAGCTAACACCTGGCATCACACCTTAAGTGACACCTGGCATCACACCTTGTAAAGTGACCTACACTCAGCTGCGTAAAACCTGGCATCACACCTTAAAGTGATCACTCAGCTAAGTAACACCTAGCATCACACCTTGTTAGCTGACATACACTCAGCAAAATATTACCTAGCATCATATCTAAAGTGACAACCACTCTGAGTACTAGGCATCATACCTTAAAAGCCACTCGACTGATTACTACACATCATAAATCATACCTGCTTGGTGAAATGCACTCAGTTTTGTTACATACATTATTCATAAGTAGGATGTGCTTACTCAATTACACTTAGAGTGTTTCATAGCTTGAACAATTTGTACAGATAAGC
The DNA here is from genome assembly GCF_041734735.1 of Babylonia areolata. NCBI lineage: Eukaryota > Metazoa > Mollusca > Gastropoda > Neogastropoda > Buccinidae > Babylonia > Babylonia areolata. The sequence continues at coordinate 34,397,852 of NC_134890.1, read as the reverse complement.
TGTCAGATTCTTTATAGCTAGGAGTTAAGAGTAAGGCTAATTAAAAGGAAGATAATAGCACAGAGCAAACAGTGAGGCTGATTTAAAGGGATGTATTAATAGCACAGAGCAAACAGTGAGGCTGATTTAAAGGGATGTATTAATAGCACAGAGTTAACAGTGAGGCTGATTTAAAGGCAGATTAATAGCACAGAGTTAACAGTGAAATTATAGCACAGAGTAAAGAGTGAGGCTGTTTAAAGGGAGATAATAGCACAGAGTAAAGAGTGAGGCTGTTTAAAGGGAGATAATAGCACAGAGTAAAGAGTGAGGCTGTTTAAAGGGAGATAATAGCACAGAGTAAAGAGTGAGGCTGTTTAAAGGGAGATAATAGCACAGAGTAAAGAGAGGCTGTTTAAAGGGAGATAATAGCACAGAGTAAAGAGTGAGGCTGTTTAAAGGGAGATATTAATAGCACAAAGCAAACAGTGAGGCCGATTTAAAATTAAAGGGATGTATTAAATAGCACAGAGAAGAGTGAGGCTGATTTAAAGGGAGATATTCATAGCACAGAGCAAACACTGAGGCTGATTTAAAAGGATGTATTAATAGCACAGAGTTACAGTGAGGCTGATTTAAAGGGAGATATTCATAGCACAGAGTAAACAGTGAGGCTGATTTAAAAGGATGTATTAATAGCACAGAGTTTACAGTGAGGCTGATTTAAAAGGATGTATTAATAGCACAGAGTTTACAGTGAGGCTGATTTAAAGGGAGATAACAGCACAGAGTAAACAGTGAGGCTGATTTAAAGGGGTGGAGGTTTCTATTTCCAATAGCATGGAGCAATGTGAACATTTTGTGTTAAATGTTTTCATTTAACTGCGTAGTATGATATGGCTCTGTGTATAAAAAAATGGCAAACCTCAGTTCCTAAAGCACTCAATACCCATGCCACCTCCCCCACCCAGCCCCTCCCCCATATTCTCCACACAAACATACACCCATAACATCCATGTACATACACACACACCACAAACACCCACACAGACACCACAAAAACATACTTTTCACACACACACCACACCCCGAAACGCCCCCCCCCCCCAAACAAACACCCCCCTCCACCCATCCTCCCTCATCAACCAACACCCCCCCACCCCACCCCCAGCACCTACCAGCATAGAAGGGGAAGAGGTGGAACGCATTGAGCCAGGGCACGTAGTATCCGCTGTGAACGTCGATGGTCTCAAATAGTCGCACCGTCACCCACACCCAGAGAAACACCACGTGGTTACACAGCAACAACACGCCGATGAAGAACCCAGCACCCAAGACTGAAATCATAAGTAATCACAACTTCATATATTGATGCGCACATGTATGTGTCCAAAATTCCACTGTGTGTATATGATTTTCGATTTATGTTTGTAATTTTTTTTTTATGTACTATCCCCTCCCTCCAATATTTCTTGTGACCCTGGTACATTTGGTAAAAAAGACATTCTATTCTATTCTAATAATATCGAAATAATAATAATAATAGCAACAATAACAACAACAATCATAATAATAACAATAATAATCCTCTTCTTTCCATTTCATGACCAACATGGACTCACCGATGACTGTCATGCTTGATACATGCTGGCCATGTTCATGCCACCCCCACCCCCCCACCAAACACCCACATGTTCATGCCACCCCCACCCCCCCACCAAACACCCACATGTTCATGCCACCCCCACCCCCCCACCAAACACCCACATGTTCATGCCACCCCCACCCCCCCACCAAACACCCACCTGTTCACGCCACTCCCCCCCCCCCACCAAACACCCACCTGTTCACGCCACCCCCCCGCCCCCCACCAAACACCCACATGTTCATGCCACCACCACCCCCACCAAACACCCACATGTTCACGCCACCACCACCCCCACCAAACACCCACATGTTCACGCCACCACCACCCCCACCAAACACCCACATGTTCACCCCCCAAACACCCACATGTTCATGCCCCCCCCCCCCCCCCCAACACCCACCTGTTCATGCCACCCCCCACCAAACACCCACATGTTCATGCCACCACCCCCCCAAACACCCACCTGTTCATGCCATCCCCCCACCAAACACCCACATGTTCACGCCACCATCCCCCACCAAACACCCACCAAACACCCACATGTTCATGCCATCCCCCCACCAAACACCCACATGTTCATGCCGCCACCCCCCACCTAACACCCACATGTTCATGCCGCCATCCCCCACCAAACACCCACATGTTCATGCCGCCACCCCCACCAAACACCCACATGTTCATGCCGCCACCCCCACCAAACACCCACATGTTCATGCCATCCCATCCCCCACCAAACACCCACACGTTCATGCTGCCACCCCCCACCCCCCCACCAAACACCCACATGTTCATGCCGCCATCCCCCACCAAACACCCACATGTTCATGCCGCCACCCCCACCAAACACCCACATGTTCATGCCGCCACCCCCACCAAACACCCACATGTTCATGCCGCCACCCCCACCAAACACCCACATGTTCATGCCACCACCCCACCAAACACCCACATGTTCACGCCATCCCCCCACCAAACACCCACATGTTCATGCCGCCACCCCACCAAACACCCACATGTTCATGCCGCCATCCCCCACCAAACACCCACATGTTCATGCCGCCACCCCACCAAACACCCACATGTTCATGCTGCCATCCCCCACCAAACACCCACATGTTCATGCCATCCCCCACCTAACACCCACATGTTCACGCCATCCCCCCACCAAACACCCACATGTTCATGCTGCCATCCCCCACCAAACACCCACATGTTCATGCCATCCCCCACCTAACACCCACATGTTCACGCCATCCCCCCACCAAACACCCACATGTTCATGCTGCCATCCCCCACCAAACACCCACATGTTCATGCTGCCACCCCCCCACCAAACACCCACATGTTCATGCTGCCACCCCCCACCAAACACCCACATGTTCATGCCACCCCCCACCAAACACCCACATGTTCATGCCACCACCCCCCACCAAACACCCACATGTTCATGCCACCACCCCCCACCAAACACCCACATGTTCATGCCACCACCACCCACCAAACACCCACATGTTCATGCCCCCCCCACCCCCCCACCAAACACCCACATGTTCATGCCACCATCCCCACCAAACACCCACATGTTCATGCCATCCCCCCACCAAACACCCACATGTTCATGCTGCCACCCCCACCAAACACCCACATGCATTGCATGATATTCAACCAGTGTGTTTCATCTTTTGCATATGTATACACATGAAGGGGGTTTAGGCAGAAGCAGGTTTGCACTGCTGACATACTGAGATGGGAAAATCTCCACCCTACATCCAGCAGGTGTGCAGAGTTCAGGAACCATCTGGCCACCATAACATAATCATCATCATAATAATCATCAACATTTAGAATCCCAGCACAAAGTGTTTAAAAAAATGTCTGATAAAGAATGAATTTCTGGCGCCTGGATTTTAGATTTACTCCTTCCCTCTTGAAAACCTTGTTGTGAAAGTCTTCAGTGAAGGATGAAGTGAACCAGTTCACTGACAGCATGGCCCTGAAAACCTTGTTGTGAAAGTCTTCAGTGAAGGATGAAGTGAACCAGTTCACAGATTGCATGGCCCTGAAAACCTTGTGAAAGTCTTCAGTGAAGGATGAAGTGAACCAGTTCACAGATTGCATGGCCCTGAAAACCTTGATGTGAAAGTCTTCAGTGAAGGATGAAGTGAACCAGTTCACTGACTGCATGGCCCTGAAAACCTTGTGAAAGTCTTCAGTGAAGGATGAAGTGAACCAGTTCACTGACTGCATGGCCCTGAAAACCTTGTTGTGAAAGTCTTCAGTGAAGGATGAAGTGAACCAGTTCACTGACAGCATGGCCCTGAAAACCTTGTGAAAGTCTTCAGTGAAGGATGAAGTGAACCAGTTCACTGACAGCATGGCCCTGAAAACCTTGTTGTGAAAGTCTTCAGTGAAGGATGAAGTGAACCAGTTCACAGATTGCATGGCCCTGAAAACCTTGTGAAAGTCTTCAGTGAAGGATGAAGTGAACCAGTTCACAGATTGCATGGCCCTGAAAACCTTGTGAAAGTCTTCAGTGAAGGATGAAGTGAACCAGTTCACAGATTGCATGGCCCTGAAAACCTTGTGAAAGTCTTCAGTGAAGGATGAAGTGAACCAGTTCACTGACAGCATGGCCCTGAAAACCTTGTGAAAGTCTTCAGTGAAGGATGAAGTGAACCAGTTCACTGACTGCATGGCCCTGAAAACCTTGTTGTGAAAGTCTTCAGTGAAGGATGAAGTGAACCAGTTCACTGACAGCATGGCCCTGAAAACCTTGTGAAAGTCTTCAGTGAAGGATGAAGTGAACCAGTTCACTGACAGCATGGCCCTGAAAACCTTGTTGTGAAAGTCTTCAGTGAAGGATGAAGTGAACCAGTTCACAGATTGCATGGCCCTGAAAACCTTGTGAAAGTCTTCAGTGAAGGATGAAGTGAACCAGTTCACAGATTGCATGGCCCTGAAAACCTTGTGAAAGTCTTCAGTGAAGGATGAAGTGAACCAGTTCACAGATTGCATGGCCCTGAAAACCTTGTGAAAGTCTTCAGTGCAGGATGAAGTGAACCAGTTCACGGACTGCATGGCCCTTTTTCGCCCTACTCTACACTATACCTATACTATGCTGCTCTACACACACACTATACCCATACTATGCTCTACACACACACACACACACTATACCCATACTATGCTCTACACTATACCTACACTATGCTGCTCTACACTATACCCATACTATGCTCTGCTCTACACTATACCCATACTATGCTGCTCTACACTATATCCATACTATGCTCTGCTCTACATTATACCCATACTATGATCTACACTATACCCATACTATGCTGCTCTTCACTATACCCATACTATGATCTACACTATACCCATATTATGCTGCTCTACACTATACCCATACTATGATCTACACTACATCCATACTATGTTCTACACTATACTATGCTGATCTACACTATACCCATACTATGCTCTACACTATACTATCTGCTCTACACTACACCCATACTATGCTCTACACTATACTATGCTGCTCTACACTATACCCATACTATGCTCTACACTATACCCATACTATACCCCATCCTCCAGCTACATTCCTTTTTTGGATGTCATCTCCATTCAGCCTGACCCACAACTCACCGTCTCCAGAGTTCTCTACAAGAACACAGACTCCCATCCTACACCTGACATACATACATAGAAAGAGAGCTGTGTAATTCAACTTACTCAAAGTTTCTGCAGGATGAGCGTATTCAGCTGTCATGCCAAAAGGAGTCTGAAAAGAAAAACAGTTCTCTCATCACAGACATACACGACATTCATGGCAATAGCAACTTACTGCCCACCATGCTTGTACTAAACACGGGGGTATATTTAACATCTAACACTCCGCATATACAGATGTCTGAGACTGACATACATTTGGCAAACAGCTCTGTGAGAACTGTCTGATCAGAGGGATCTGATTTACAGTTCAGTCTGTTGTAAAGACTGACACAGTTTGACGAACAGCTCTGTGACAACTGTCTGATCAGAGGGATCTGATTTACAGTTCAGTCTGTTGTAAAGACTGACACAGTTTGACAAACAGCTCACTGTCTGATCAGAGGGATCTGATTTACAGTTCAGTCTGTTGTAAAGGACGAGGACTGAAATCAGGAGACAAGACTGCACTGGATCACAGCGTTGTGGGGGATAATAATAATAATAATAATAATAACAAAAATAATTTGATAATAATAATAATAATAATGAATATTTGGATGCCCTATCTCCTGAGAGCCCAGAGCGTTTACAAATACAATTACGCATACACACACTGATGCAGATACACTTCATAACATTCATTTGCCAATACACATCATAAAATAAACAGGTCACACACACACACACACACACACACACTCTCATACCAATACTGCCCCATTCCTCTCTCCACCCACCAATTATCACAGACACACACACAGAGCAGAAAAACTAATAACTGTGGAAAAGGTGAGTTTTGAGAGCCGATTTGAATGAGGACAGACTGAGCGTGTCGAACACAATAAGGGAGTTTGTTCCTGAAAACAGGTCCAATGAAAGAGAAAGTGCGTTCACCATGAGGTTCCTTTTGCCAGTTTGGTATGCGAAAATTGTGAATATTACAGGAGGAATGCAGAGACCGAGACAGAAAATAGATATGGAGGAGTTCCTGGAGATAAAGAGGAGCAGAGCTAGAGATAACATTATAACAAATAGTGGCAATCTTGTACTGAATTCTGAAAGAAACAGACAGCCAGTGCAGTTCTGCAAGGAGGGGAGAGATACGGTCATGTTTGCGTGCCTTGTAGACAAGGCGGGCAGCACAATCCATCAGTGGTTAAAAACGTGGGACTTTCAGCCTGATGGTCCTGGGTTTGAATCTCAGTAACGATGCATGGTGGGTAAAGGGTGAAGATTTTTCCTGATCTCCCAGGTCAAGCACTATTTCACCATGTCCTTTAAAAGTGTTTATTGTTGTACTGATAAATCATAAAGCACTATTTCACCATGTCCTTTAAAAGTTTTTATTGTTGTACTGATAAATCATAAAGCACTATTTCACCATGTCCTTTAAAAGTGTTTATTGTTGTACTGATAAAATCATAAAGCATTATTTCACCATGTCCTTTAAAAGTGTTTATTGTCGGAGGTACAGAAGAAGTGTACAATTTGAGCAGTGACAAAAAGTTCTGCAGATTTTTTTAATGTTATTTTGATGTGATGTATCGATCGTTCAGCATTGTGTTTTCATACACAGTAAATAAATTTTTAAAAAGACTAGAACCATGTGAAAAACAAAACAAAAAAAACAACAAAACAAAAACGCAGCCTTTCGCTAGCAAGGACAAAGCTCTTCGTCGTTCATGGGCCGCAACTCCCACATTCACTCGTATGTACATGAGTGGGCTTTTTACACGCATGACCGTTTCTTCCTCACCATGTAGGCAGCCACACTCCATTTTCAGGGGTGTGCATGCTGGGTGTGTTCTTGTTACCATAACCCATTGAACGCCAACATGGATTACAGGATCTTTAATGTGTATTTGATCTTCTGCTTGTGTATACACACGAAGGGGGTTCAGGCATAAAGCAGGTCTGCACATATGTTGACCTGGGAGATCAGGAAAAATCTTCACCCTTTACCCACCATGCGTCGTTATTGAGATTCAAACCCAGGACCATCAGGCTGAAAGTCCCACGCTTTTAACCACTAGGTATTGCGCCCCTGAGGACAGCACTGACCTGGAAGTGGTGGTGCACTTTGTGGATGTGCTTGTAGATACGACGGTCATGCAGGGCATAGTGCAGAAAGTAGTGCCACGTGTCCTCAATCACAGCGCAGCCAAACGACCGCAGAGCCAGATCCCACCTGCACACCCACACCACACAGTCATCAAGACCATCATCAACATCATCATCATCATAAATGATAACAAGAGAGGCAAGGCCTTCAAGACTCACTTGTGATAAATTAAGTCCCCTAGCATTAATTACAGAGTAATTTCCCTTTTTTACTATCTGCACCAAAACGTTTGCAAAATAAATAAAAATTCCATGCTTAGCAAAAGAAGTTCCTGTTTGAACAAAAAATGATAATGACTCCTCTTGTTGTTGTGTCAGAATAAGAGGTCAAAGTGCCAAGTTTAGAGAATACAAAAAATATAAATATAACAGTAAATGCAGTTTGCATATAATTAGGCTTCTTTTTTTTTCTTTTTTTTTTTGTGCCTATCCCAGAGGTGCAATATTGTTTTAAACAAGATGACTGGAAAGAACTGAATTTTTCCTATTTTTATGCCTAATTTGGTGTCAACTGACAAAATACTTGCAGAGAAAATGTCAATGTTAAAGTTTACCACGGACACACAGACACACACACAGAGACAACCGAACACCGGGTTAAAACAGACTCACTTTGTTTACACAAGTGAGTCAAAAATGAAAACAAATGTAAATCTATGTAGTACCTATCATTCAAAGTTAGGGCTCCAGGCACTTTACAAAAATGGGTCCACATATATGCACATATTGTATAATGTAAAGTTATGTCTATAGAACGTATCCTCTAAATAATGCTCTAAGAGCTTTACAAAAATGGGTTAACACAAGCACACACACGCAAACACAAAAAAACAGTCATTCACTTGTTTTTTGTTGTTGTTGTTGTTTTGCTTTTTTCTTAAAAGAAAAAAAGGCAAATGTATGCGATTGTTTACCACCTTGTACTTGTGAACTGAATAAAAACAAGTTAAAAAAAAAATCAATTAACAAAAATACAATGTACGATACAAAGTCAAAACAAAAAAGAACATAAAAAACATTACCAAGGTGGCATTTGATCCCAGGTGTAGGGGATGTTGAAATACTCTGTGAAGGCATAGGTACCCAAAATCAACGGAGCCTGCAACACACAACACACATCACTTCACTGACCACTGCTTGTGTCAGCAACTCTTTATTTGCTCTCCTTGATATCAATGTAATATATACATCCAAACACCCTATTGTTTCTTGTATGTTGTTATTTCCTGAGGTGCATCGCAGGATTCAAGTCAAAGGCCAAAATACAAAACAGCATTTAATGCAAGGAATTTTAAGCATTATCACTTTGACTGCATAACTTTTAAAGCCCTTATCTAGGAATGGCAAAACAAGACAAGCAACAATGCTTGTTAAAATTGACTATCCAAAACTTTCTAATTGCATGGTTTTGCATTGAACAGTCACTCTTAACCATTAGGATGTTTGCTTCCATGTAAACAACAAAGCTAAACATTCGTAACTGACAGCAGGTCAAGTGTACAGAACATGAACAAAAAGCATTTTTTTCAAAACAGAACAAACTGGAATTTAGAAAGTTTATGCAGTGCAAAGTGAACATGCTTCCGACTGCACTTGTTGTAAAAGGTAGAGAACACCAATTGTGAAACTCTGAACATGAAACCAAATTTCAAACGGGAACAAACATGGTTGAATTTCAAGTGGTTTCAATAGCAAAACAAAAATTAATACAGAAAACAGGTGGAGTTGATAAGGAATACAGTGTGTATCCATCATCAATATCCAGTATCTATAGGATCTGTAGCCACAGACAATGGGGTTGATAAGGAATACAGTGTGTATCCATCATCAATATCCAGTATCTATAGGATCTGTAGCCACAGACAATGGGGTTGATACCCACAGTGTGTATCCATCATCAATATCCAGTATCTATAGGATCTGTAGCCACAGACAATGGGGTTGATAAGGAATACAGTGTGTATCCATCATCAATATCCAGTATCTATAGGATCTGTAGCCACAGACAATGGGGTTGACAAGGAATACAGTGTGTATCCATCATCAATATCCAGTATCTATAGGATCTGTAGCCACAGACAATGGGGTTGATAAGGAATACAGTGTGTATCCATCATCAATATCCAGTATCTATGGGATCTGTAGCCACAGACAATGGGGTTGATAAGGAATACAGTGTGTATCCATCATCAATATCCAGTATCCACAAGATCTGAAGGCCAGCCTCACCTGAATACAGAAGTGGTTGAACATCAACAGCTTGAAACATTTCCACTGTTTTTCCTTCGTCTCCGGCTTGTCCTGCAACAACAAAATCACAGGGAGCTGCTTATTGTTCTCTAAACACAATTCATTTTCCGCTTCTAATGAAGACTGCACAGAGTGTGTGCTTGTGGGTGAGTGTTCACTGTGTGTGTGTGTGTGTGTGTGTGTATGCATGTGCGCGCGCACGTCTAGTGTGTGTGTGTGCGTCTGTGTCTGTGTGTGTATGTGTGTGTGGTGTGGTGTGGTGTGGTGTGTGTGTGTATGTTTGTGTGTGTGCGTGCGCATTCTTTTGTTTGTTTTTACTGTTGCCAATTAAACAGCCACACTTTACCAACTCATTTCTCAAAGCAAAACGGTCACTTATGAACATGTAAAAACAACACTGCCAGTCACCTGTTTTCATCTTGCATATAAAGGTGTTATATGAACTCAGCAGTGGCAAGCTTACATATGTTCTGATAAGGTTAGTCATGGAGCTAGTTATCAGGGCACATCATGTACTGATTAGGATAGTAATGTACTGACTATGGCACATCATGTACTGATTAGGATAGTAATGTACTGACTATGGTACATCATGTACTGATTAGGATAGTAATGTACTGACTATGGTACATCATGTACTGATTAGGATAGTAATGTACTGACTATGGTACATCATGTACTGATTAGGATAGTAATGTACTGACTATGGCACATCATGTACTGATTAGGATAGTAATGTACTTACTATGGTACATCATGTACTGATTAGGATAGTAATGTACTGACTATGGTACATCATGTACCGATTAGGGAAACCTGGGCCAGTGTGCTGTCTGATCTTGATGTGCCTTCTTGGTATATAATATACCGGCATTCACCGATTGATGATAAACGCTAACGACAACTGACTAGTGAAACTTTCTGGCTAAGAGTCTGACCTTGACCTCAGAGTATTTCATGACTTGTTAAATTCTTCAAGGCTTCAACCCTGGCTGCACGAATAAATCACAGACTGTTGACCTCCACACACACTGTATAGCATCAATCTGCAGTGGCAGTGACCGCTCAACTGATTAATCAACAGTAATTACTAATTACAAAAATCTTCATACCTTCAAAACTTGAGTTAAACTTACTTGGATGCCAAAGAGTACATAAGCTTAATCTGCGGCCAATCTGTGTGGCATATTTGACAGAGAAAACAATTCTTGGACCATGTGGACACGACGCTTGGCAGTTTGGATATTACAGATAATGATAATCAACATGTGGAGTGTTGGCCTGGAGGTAACGTGTCTGCCTAGTAAGCCAGAAAATCTGTGTGCACTGGTTCCAACCCCACAGTCGCCATTATTTCCTCCCCCTCCACCAGACGCTGAGTGGTGGTCTGGATGTTAGTCATTCACATGAGATGGTTAACTGAGATCCTGTGTGCAGCATGCAATTAGCACATGCAAAAGAACCCACGGCAATAAAAGGGTTGTCCCTGGCAAAATTCAGTCGAAAAAATCCACTTCGATAAGAAAACAAAACTGCAGGCAGAAAAACAAGTGTAGCGACGCACTCTCCCTGGGGAGAGCAGGCAGAATTTCACAGAGATATCTGTTGTGACAAAAAAATGAACACAATACATACTGTACTGGTACATGATGTATGATCATGTAACACCTTGCACATGAAAGGATCATGAACATTCCTAGAACATGTACAAATAAGCATCCAGAAAGCTTGGTCTCCAACACCTAACTAAATATTCATTAATACGACTGTCTCCTTTGACAAATTATGTCACCTGTCATCAATTTTGACAAAAAATTATATCACCTGTCATCAATTTACGTACATATATATCTTACCATTTCTGGAAAGGCTAGCATGGAGAATATCCCCAATAAATCAGGTAGGCAAGTTCTGACAGTGTATGACCCCCCACCCCAACCACCCGACACACACAGGCACACACACACTCAGGCATAAAAAAGACACACCCACACACACTGACAGCACACAAACACGCACACACACACAGAGTGCATTTTGCCACACAAACAGCAAGCATACAGGCAAAGTGGAAATATCACATTAACTCTCATTCACTCACTCACTCAAGCCCTCCCCCCTCCCTCCCCTCCCACAACTGACACACATCGTGCACAGACAGGCACACTGTTTCCAGGCTGGCATCAAACTGTTTCAGGCAAAGGCACACTGAATGACTTATGGTCATATACACCGGTATTTGTATTAACACAAGTCAAATGGAAAATCAACTTTTAAGGGCACAACAGGTAGCAAGGAAAATAAATCTTACATGTCAAATACTGCTCTCCAAATCACAACCATGCATACATCAATATATATTTGATATTAATTTTTTCTCTCTCTAAGCTCATTACTCAAGGTCGGACTCAGTGAGTAGGGTTAAGCTGCTGGTCAGGCATCTGCTTAGCAGATAAGGTGTAGCATACATGGATTTATCTGAGTGCACTGACGCCTCCTTGAGTAATTGAACTGATTTGTACCTGTTGGATTTTGTACTTTCTCATGAAGGGCAGGAACTGGAAGAGAAAGGCTGGAAGACAGGCAGCAAAGTAGACAAACTGCAACAGAACAAATCATGCAGATCTTCATGAAGTCAACACGCCAATTTTTAACATTTGATTTGTCTACACGATTTCACAGATCTGTCAAACAAAGTATGTTTTTTCTGATTCCACAGAATTCCAAATTTTATGGCCAAACCAACACCAAACCCACACTATCCTATTTCCTCCTTAAACACACACACACACTTGGTGCAAACCCATACACATTTGTTCTGGGTCACAAAAAGTTCCATTCTATTATTCATACAGTAACAATTTGATCTGTCAAGCACAGGTAAGCTCTAAATAGTATATACTGAGCAGGAACACACTGCCTTCTCTCTCTCTCACACACACACACACAGATTTGCTATTTAATAAACAGGCAGATCAAGTGTCCTACAAAACAAACGATTCATCTGAACAACTACAAAATAGTAGTAGCGAAACCACCCCTCCACCCCCCTCCAGTTTTGGGTGCCAGAATAATCAACTGATATGATTGTGCGCCCTCAACAACGAAGATCTAACCGTTCAAAGGAGGGGACGACATCTGATCAAATTTACCATGGATATTCTTAATCATACTCAATACAACATTTAGGTCATCTGAGAACGTTTAGCCATTGACCTCACGTCACCTTATGGCCGACCATGACCCAGATTAACATTGTAACAACTTGACAGCGTCGATTCTATTGCTAAAGAATCAGCAGAGAGGAACCAAAACAAGAACTTGGTCTGATGGTTACCATGCCTTTTTGTTGAAACTAACTTCTCAAGTGATGTTATTACATCATGATATGTCATGTCATGATGGTGGAACAACAGAAAGAATAAAAACTCATGCCAACCTCGTGCACAAGTAGAGAGCCCCAAGTCGCGATCTGAAATTTCGTGTAGTTGTCTGTCATGAGAATCCATGCATCTCTGACAGGGGACCGTATTTCGGGAAGATATTCAAAAAGCTGTGCAGCAATCAGCGGCGTGTTTGTCGTGACGTTCTCCATTGTTTCTCTCTCCTTACGTCTCCTGTTGCCCGACCTCTCTGTGGCGCTTTCGGTGTGTTTGCAATGGAATAGCAAGCACCACACACTAGATATTATTTAGCAACGCGAGCTGTGATTGGTCAATTGGCCGTCGTCTGATCAAATGACCGAACGGAGATCACGTCGCCGTCAGTTGGTTGATCAGCTGATCAGTACACGCGCTTCACGTAAACTTACGAAAGGAAAAATAGCCTTTACGTAAAATAATATAAAATAAAGCGGGCGGGGGGAGTGGAGCGTCGCTAAACCACAGGCGGTAAACGGGTCATAGAAATATACGTAACTCGAATCTCACCACAAACTGTGATATGCAATCAATCGATTAATGCGAACACCTGCACTGAAACAAGTAGCACACGCTCTCATGCAGTCACCCGAGCCACGGTCGATCATGAACTGACCTGATTAACCACTTTTAGTGGTTGGACTGCGGCCATTCACATGGACAGAAACGGATTGACGACGGCACGTCAGTACTGACATAGAAAGTGCGAGTTGTGTGTGTGTGTGTGTGCGCGCGCGCGCGCGCGCGCGCGCGTGTGTGTGTGTGTGTGTGTGTGTGTGTTCTGCACAGTCGACATACCTGAATGAAGTTGATGTCCTCCTGCATGGTTTGCGTACAGTTCCGTTGTTCCAAACTCAATGATTCGCCGCCGCTACAATTGTCTGTGATTATACCTCAGTTTCATCAGTTATGTATACTGACATCAGTTACTGATGTACCAGTTGTCAGGGCTCGTTCGAACGTCAGCGACACCCTGTTCATGTTCCCACCACATACCCTGTCACAGTGACTCCGCCCACTACAGCATCCAGGCACCACTGCCGGAGGCCCCGGGACATCAGCATCAGTTGACCAGTCCGGCCCCTCAATACTGAGAGCATCATCGACAAACAGTCATGTTCCCCTTCCTTTCACTCAGAGGGATGGGGGAGGGGGGAAGGGTGTCCATGTACACATCTCAGTGGATCACTGCTCACACACACTTTGGCCCGTGTTCACTGAACACTGTGAACCTGATGTCAGTACTCACACACACTTTGGCCCGTGTTTCACTGAACACTGTGAATCTGATGTCAGTGCTCACACCGTGACACTTTGGCCCGTGTTCACTGAACACTGTGAACCTGATGTCAGTGCTCACACCGTGACACTTTGGCCCGTGTTTCACTGAACACTGTGAACCTGATGTCAGTGCTCACACACACTTTGGCCCGTGTTTCACTGAACACTGTGAACCTGATGTCAGTGCTCACACACACTTTGGCCCGTGTTTCACTGAACACTGTGAACCTGATGTCAGTGCTCACACACACTTTGGCCCGTGTTTCACTGAACACTGTGAACCTGATGTCAGTGCTCACACACACTTTGGCCCGTGTTTCACTGAACACTGTGAACCTGATGTCAGTGCTCACACGACACTTTGGCCCGTGTTTCACTGAACACTGTGAATCTGATGTCAGTGCTCACACCGTGACACTTTGGCCCGTGTTTCACTGAACACTGTGAACCTGATGTCAGTGCTCACACACACTTTGGCCCGTGTTTCACTGAACACTGTGAACCTGATGTCAGTGCTCACACACACTTTGGCCCGTGTTCACTGAACACTGTGAATCTGATGTCAGTGCTCACACACACTTTGGCCCGTGTTTCACTGAACACTGTGAACCTGATGTCAGTGCTCACACCGTGACACTTTGGCCCGTGTTTCACTGAACACTGTGAACCTGACGTCAGTGCTCACACACACTTTGGCCCGTGTTTCACTGAACACTGTGAACCTGATGTCAGTGCTCACACACACTTTGGCCCGTGTTTCACTGAACACTGTGAACCTGATGTCAGTGCTCACACACACTTTGGCCCGTGTTTCACTGAACACTGTGAACCTGATGTCAGTGCTCACACACACTTTGGCCCGTGTTTCACTGAACACTGTGAACCTGATGTCAGTGCTCACACACACTTTGCCCCGTGTTTCACTGAACACTGTGAACCTGATGTCAGTGCTCACACACACTTTGGCCCGTGTTTCACTGAACACTGTGAACCTGATGTCAGTGCTCACACACACTTTGGCCCGTGTTTCACTGAACACTGTGAACCTGATGTCAGTGCTCACACGACACTTTGGCCCGTGTTTCACTGAACACTGTGAACCTGATGTCAGTGCTCACACACACTTTGGCCCGTGTTTCACTGAACACTGTGAACCTGATGTCAGTGCTCACACACACTTTGGCCCGTGTTTCACTGAACACTGTGAACCTGATGTCAGTGCTCACACACACTTTGGCCCGTGTTTCACTGAACACTGTGAACCTGATGTCAGTGCTCACACACACTTTGGCCCGTGTTTCACTGAACACTGTGAACCTGATGTCAGTGCTCACACCGTGACACTTTGGCCCGTGTTTTACTGAACACTGTGAACCTGATGTCAGTGCTCACACGACACTTTGGCCCGTGTTTCACTGAACACTGTGAACCTGACGTCAGTGCTCACACGACACTTTGGCCCGTGTTTCACTGAACACTGTGAACCTGATGTCAGTGCTCACACACACTTTGGCCCGTGTTTCACTGAACACTGTGAACCTGATGTCAGTGCTCACACACACTTTGGCCCGTGTTTTACTGAACACTGTGAACCTGATGTCAGTGCTCACACCGTGACACTTTGGCCCGTGTTTTACTGAACACTGTGAACCTGATGTCAGTGCTCACACCGTGACACTTTGGCCCGTGTTTCACTGAACACTGTGAATCTGACGTCAGTGCTCACACCGTGACACTTTGCCCCGTGTTTTACTGAACACTGTGAACCTGATGTCAGTGCTCACACACACTTTGGCCCGTGTTCACTGAACACTGTGAATCTGACGTCAGTGCTCACACCGTGACACTTTGCCCCGTGTTTTACTGAACACTGTGAACCTGATGTCAGTGCTCACACACACTTTGCCCCGTGTTTCACTGAACACTGTGAACCTGATGTCAGTGCTCACACACACTTTGGCCCGTGTTTTACTGAACACTGTGAACCTGATGTCAGTGCTCACACACACTTTGGCCCGTGTTTTACTGAACACTGTGAACCTGATGTCAGTGCTCACACACACTTTGGCCCGTGTTTCACTGAACACTGTGAACCTGACTGACGTCAGTGCTGCACGTGCTGCCGCGTCCATCAGTGACGTCCGCTGCCAGTCCACGTCACGTGTGCTCTGCACGTTCACTGATTCGCGTTTCTTCCCTTCCACTCAAGTGAAACTTCATAAACTTCTCTGACCCCCGACGTGGAGTGATGGCCTAGAGGTAACGCGTCCGCCTAGGAAGCGAGAGAGAATCTGAGCGCGCTGGTTCGAATCACGGCTCAGCCGCCGATATTTTCTCCCCCTCCACTAGACCTTGAGTGGTGGTCTGGACGCTAGTCATTCGGATGAGACGATAAACCGAGGTCCCGTGTGCAGCATGCACTTAGCGTACGTAAAAGAACCCACGGCAACAAAAGGGTTGTTCCTGGCAAAATTCTGTAGAAAAATCCACTTCCATAGGAAAAACAAATAAAACTGCACGCAGGAAAAAACTGACAACAACAACAACAACAAAAAAAAAAAAAAAAAAAAAAAAAAAAAAAGTGGCGCTGTAGTATAGCGACGCGCTCTCCCTGGGGAGAGCAGCCCGAATTTCACACAGAGAAATCTGTTGTGATAAAAAGAAATACAAATACAAATATGTTGGTAGTTTGATGTGTACGACGTTCTGCCTCGCCCTAACCGGGCCCTTTCGCATTGACATGTTTCCTTGTATTCAGCTATGAATCTGAAGTGAGTGCAAGATGGTTCATTCATTTTTTCCCTGGTCCGTCAGTTTGGGGTATTTCACTCATTACATGATTGCGGCTGAGCAAGTTACGATTTCATGAGCAATGTAACTTGCACAGCGCAATCATTATATATAGATATATATATATTGTCCACCACCCCAGCGGAGCCAGGCTAAACTTGAAGTGCTTGTACGCGGGTGCCGAGTGTGGACAGCGGCGAAGCAGACAGTGGAGCGTGTTCCATGTGTCAGTCATCACTAACATCGCTGACTCGTTCAGCGGACTGATTGCTGGACTGACGCTAAGTGGCGGACAGCAATTCCATATCACTCAACGCACACAACAAACACTAATTAGTGTTAATGAATGAATACTGACATAGACAAATAAATAGATCAATGAATAAATTAATCAATTAGTAAATCAATAATATATCAGATGAATGGAAGAACGAATAAATGAAGGAAGGAAAGAATGAGCTGAAAAGAAAAGAAGAAGAAGAAAAAAAAAAGAATTACTGAGTAAACTTTATTATTGAAAAAGTGTTCCGCTTTTTTATATAAAGGGAAACAACCTCTCAATTCAAGTCCTGTGGGATGAGTATTTTCCCTTTCGCGTTGGTATTGCCTCACGCACTTGATGAAAGCCTGTCCCTGGCACTGCCTCCGCGTACCCAACGGGACTCTCTGTCTGTCTGTTTGTCTGTCTGTCTGTTTCTCTCTCTCTCTCTCTCTCTCTCTCTCTCTCTAGCTTGCTCTTTCTCTCTCCCTCTCTGTCTGTCTGTATCTGTCTGTCTCTGTCCGAGTCTGTCTCTGTCTGTCTGTCTGTTTCTGTCTGTCTGTCTCTTGCTCTCTCTCTCGCTCTCTTGATGATGATGATGATGATGATGATGATGATGATGATTATCATTCGTAGTAGTAGCAGTAGATGTAGCAGTGTTAAAAAAGAATTATTGTTGTGTCGTTATCGTTAATGTTGTTATTGTTATTGTTGTTACAAGGACAGATTGGAAGATTAGGCGATGCCTAAAATCTTTATCCTTGAGTAATAAAGATTTTGAATTTCTCTCTCTCTCTCTCTCTCTCTCTCACTCACTCACTCTCGTTGTATTACTGTATACATGCCGTATTAAGTATAACAACATTTATACTGATGCCTACATGTTTGTGTGTCTCTTCGAACAACGGCAGATGTGTAAGTCGGCCAAAGTGCTAATGTCTTCAACGTTGGAAAATAAAGATTCATTCATTCAAAGAATCATTCATTCATATTTTCATTCATTCTCTCTAGCTCTCTCTCTAGCTCTTTAGCTCTCTCTCCGCAACCTCTCTCTAGCTCTCCGCTCTCTCTCTATCACACACACACACACACACACACACACACACAACGGCCGTGGCACAAACACACTGGATGAAAACAGATTTCCATTCAAAGTTTATAAGATGTTCTATTTTTTATGATTGAGGCAAAAAGACGTGGGTAACAAGTGTTCGGCAGTGTTTGAATTTTATGGTTTTGTATTTGTGTGGGATAATCAGGAGATGAAGATATTGCAGGTTTTCCAAAGTGCTTTGAACGACGAATTATCGATTGCAGTGGCAAGACTGACATGACCACATGCAAACCAGTGATAGATTTGCATAGTTTTGACTTTTCAAAACATCGCATACCATTGAACCAAACATTGAACTGGTATTGGACAGATGTATAAAATGTGCATTGACAAAATT
Organism: Babylonia areolata; assembly: GCF_041734735.1. Classification (NCBI taxonomy): domain Eukaryota; kingdom Metazoa; phylum Mollusca; class Gastropoda; order Neogastropoda; family Buccinidae; genus Babylonia; species Babylonia areolata. Next base: position 34,378,934 of record NC_134890.1, on the reverse strand, counting down.
TAGGTTTGGTGTTTCTGATAATTATTGCTACTCATTGTTTCAGATTAGGGGAGCCTGTGTATACTTGTCGTTTATGTAACCTGGGTAAGGAAGACGAGCTACATTTTGTCTTTTGTTTCGCTGCCTTGGGTGACCTCAGACATAAACTAATTCAATAAAAATATTACAAAGATCCAACTGACTTTAGGTTGTTATATATATTTTTTTTATGAAGCAATGAAGAGATTGCGAAAATGTTAATGTTACACCGATCGTGAATGTTGTTGAAGGTTTGTGTTAGCTATTTTCGGTTGGTTTGTATTGTAGATTATCGTGTGTCATGCTCATTCTCAAAATTCTTCTTTTATGTTACCACTTCAGTGAGGGGCTTTGGACTTTATCTTAATAACACTAACACACACACACACACACACACACACACACACACACACTGAATTATTCAACGGTAGAGAGAGAGAGAGAGAGAGAGAGAGAGAGAGAAGTTTTTTTTATTGAGGGAAGTGGAATAAGCATACATGTGCTTTTTTTCATCCAGACCTCAGAGAGAGAGAGAGATAGAGAGATAAAGACACACACACACACACACACACACACACACTGAATTATTCAACGAGAGAGAGAGAGAGAGACACACACACACACACACACACACATACGCACGCACGCACGCACACGCACAGGGAGACAGACAGAGAGACAGAAAGAAACACCACACACAACAACAACAACAACACACACACAGAAGGAGAGAGACAGGGAGATTGAGAGACAGAGACAGACAGACAGACAGACAGGGACAGAGAGACTGAGACAAAGAGATATAATGTGAGAATGTGTGTGCATGCACGTGTTTGTGCATGTCACGTGTGTGTGTGTGTGTGTGTGTGTGTGTGTGTGTGTGTTTACTGCTGGTAGCGCTGTGAAGTGAACGGAGTGGTCTGCTGGCTACTAATTGAGGCCATTGCTCGGGCGCCTTTCACACTCACGTGCGCTTACACAGCAACCAGTGCAAAAATACGCATGCACGTGGTCATACACACTCTCCTCCCCGCCCACCACATATACTCACGTGCACTCACACACACACGCGCGCGCGCGCATACATACACACACAGACACATACACAAACACACACACTGAGGCCAGAAATGTGTTCATGATATTCCATCCAATTTATTGATTTTTTGTCGTTCCACAAAAACAAAGGAAACATTCCCATGGAAATATAAAACTAGTCGGCATGAGACACTGGTACAACGTGGATAAAACAGTACACGTTTAGGTGGACAGTGGACAGCATGCGAAAGCTGGAATGATTTGAATTGTTTGACCAACAGCAAGGCAATGTCTTTCAGTTAAAGATAAACCTCCTCAATGTGGCAACTCTCTCTCTCTCTCACTCTCTCTCTCTCACACACACACACACACACTGTCTGTATATATATATATCACAAACACACACCGATGTTCTCTCTTTCTCTCATACAGACAGAAAGCAACCCGCTCCCAACCCACTGGCGCACCATGAATAAATACACTATTTTTCTAAACAGACACATATTCCCAGAAAGACCTTGTATGAGAGACACCAGTTCTCTCTCTCTCTCTCACACACACACACACACACACACACACACACACACACACAGAGTCACACACGCGCGCACACACACACACAGTCACACCCACACCCACACACACTAAAAAATCATTACTCAGTTCAATATAAGAAAACACTGCGGTCACTGAGATATTCTGTCGAGATTTTAACGACTATCTTATATAGCAAAAACCAAAGGATCTTGAACAGGACTGTTCTGATGAAATGAAACCACTTCCATGTTTATCACAGTGTCAGTCATCGCGATTGACGAAGCAAGTTTTCAGAGTCCTCCACATTGGTCATTGGGCAACTCGTCATCATTACAAAGAAAGGTATGCACAGAAACATTGACTTTAATACATCTATCACCATCACCATCAAATCTACACCTAAAACTTGGTCCAGCAAAACTGCAGTCACAAAAGTGCTTCCCCTTACTGCCCTGTGTTAATCTAAAGGACAATCACTAAGGACACTTTCTTCAAAGTGTTTTTTTTTCTACGTCAGTTCTAGGTGAGTAGTTCTCATGTGAACATTCTTCAGCTGGGCGCCCCAGGGACACTTCACACAGTTCTAACGAGAAGACGGGGCGTGGTCTAGGTTCAGTTCTACATACCATCGTCATGCATATACAAATTATCATATTATGTATACGCGAGTCACCTTACCACCTTCACCACTGTACAGTTTATCTTGTCAGTCAAACGGACATGGTCATTTTTTTTCGCTCAGCCGACCGCTACGGTCGAATGAGCGAGTTGTTTAATTAAACTACAAGTCTACAGGACTTCTGAACTTTGAAGGAATGATTAAAAACAATAACAACAATTAAAACAATACACCAGCGCCTCTCTCTCCCTCTCTTTCTCTCTCTCTCCCTCTCTTTCTCTCTCTCTCCCTCTCTTTCTCTCTCTCATGCACACAACACACACACGATGCAGCTGATAAATCACCATCGCATGCACGGGCACACACACACACACACACACACACACACACACACACACACACACTTGGACTGATCATTATAATGATGACAGGAGAAGATGGTGCACAACGAAACACGATTGGCGACAAAGGCACAGTGGACTGCAGGAAGGAGACACGACGTACCCGATATCCACGTCAAAGGTGTGTATCACTGTCTTCCCACAACAACAACATCATCATCATCATCACGTGATAAAAAGTATCTCCATGGCTTGAGTTGAGAGGGGAGGGGTGGGTGAGGGGGAGGGGTGGAGTAAACTTCATGCTGCAGATCGTACATTTCGTTTTGTTTTTCACATGTCATTTTCACGGAGTTCATTTCAATACTCGTTAAATATATAACATAAAGAACTCTGAAAAAGATACGATACATATAAAAAATGATAATACTCATCTCTCTCTGTCACTCTGTCTGTCTGTCTGTCTGTCTGTCTCTGACTCTCACCGAGTATTGAGTGTGGGTGGTTGCGTGTTTTCGCGCGCGCGTGTGTATGTGTGTGTGTTTATGTATGTGTCTATGTCTGTGAGTGCGCGCGTGTGTGAGCGCGTCCACGTATGCCTGTTGTGTGTGTGCGTACGTGCGTATATGTATCTCATCACAACAACGGTAAAGAGCTCAACCCGGCCATTCAAAAAACAAACAAACAAAAAACAAATACAAAAAATATTTTAAAAAATCACACACACACACACACACACACACACACACACACACACATATATATATATATATATATATATATATATATATATATATATATAACAGAATAATTTAAGAAGAAAACAAATCACGTGTGGAATGGCCAATTCAAGGTTTAACAGAACATCATCAGATTCCACTATCGAGAGGCCTCAAAACAGTTTGTCCTCATTCGGCATGATGACGTCATATCCGGCTGACGTCCACACCAGTTATCACATGTTGAAGTCTGTCATTGCACAACAGGGTTGACGTGTAGTTGATCGTCCACAAGTATCGTTTATTAGTTCACAGCTTTGCCCTTTATTTTTCTTTCACACACTTCCTTTTCATTTTTATGTCAATCATTTTTCAGATGCGTTTTTCCCCACTGTCAAGACCTCGCTCAATTTTCACTCCTGACATACACTTTTGAAGTTTATTCTTTAATCAGTCTTTAAAAGACTAATTTCAGAAGACACATTCAAGTTACTGCGCGAACAATGTCCACTAGTGAATGATGTGTGTGGGCAATAATTTTCCACCAACAGGTCCCATGATTTCACTGGTAAAACAAGAAGGAAAGGTCCATCGTGCAGGAAAGTGGTGACTTCACCCTCAAAGTACGGCATCAAGTTGTGGCAGCGAAGACTCTTCCAACAAACAGTAATCATTACACGTACCACATCCCCCCTCTCTCCCTCCCCCCTACCCCCCTTCACCCTCAAAGTACGGCATCAAGTTGTGGCAGCGAAGAATCTTCCAACAAACAGTAATCATTACACGTACCACATCCCCCCTCTCTCCCTCCCCCTACCCCCCTTCACCCTCAAAGTACGGCATCAAGTTGTGGCAGCGAAGAATCTTCCAACAAACAGTAATCATTACACGTACCACATCCCCCCTTTCTCCCTCCCCCCTACCCCCCTTCACCCTCAAAGTACGGCATCAAGTTGTGGCAGCGAAGACTCTTCCAACAAACAGTAATCATTACACGTACCACATCCCCCCCTCTCTCCCTCCCCCTACCCCCCTTCACCCTCAAAGTACGGCATCAAGTTGTGGCAGCGAAGACTCTTCCAACAAACAGTAATCATTACACGTACCACATCCCCCCTTTCTCCCTCCCCCTACCCCCCTTCACACACACACAAACAACACAAAAACCAACAACCACCGTAATTGTCGGAATATCCCAGCTTCGTCACTGGCAGTCTTCGTTTTGTGCGCGGTAATCACAGTATGGTTCAAGTTTTATATACAACAACCCCCCCTCCCGCCCTCTCCCCCCCCCCCTTCAGTCACTTTCTCTCACCGAGGACACACTTCACACGTCCAGCACAGCCACACAGTCCTCTGTCACACGTCCAGCACAGCCACACTGTCCTCTGTCCCTCTGGTCACACATGTCCAGCACAGCTACAGTCCTCTGTCACATGTCCAGCACAGCTACAGTCCTCTGTCACATGTCCAGCACAGCTACAGTCCTCTGTCACATGTCCAGCACAGCTACACAGTCCTCTGTCACATGTCCAGCACAGCTACAGTCCTCTGTCACATGTCCAGCACAGCTACGGTTCTCTGTCACATGTCCAGCACAGCTACACAGTCCTCTGTCACATGTCCAGCACAGCTACAGTCCTCTGTCACATGTCCAGCACAGCTACACAGTCCTCTGTCACATGTCCAGCACAGCCACACAGTCCTCTGTCACATGTCCAGCACAGCCACACAGTCCTCTGTCACATGTCCAGCACAGCTACAGTCCTCTGTCACATGTCCAGCACAGCCACACAGTCCTCTGTCACATGTCCAGCACAGCTACACAGTCCTCTGTCACATGTCCAGCACAGCTACAGTCCTCTGTCCCTCTGGTCACACATGTCCAGCACAGCCACACAGTCCTCTGTCACATGTCCAGCACAGCCACACAGTCCTCTGTCACATGTCCAGCACAGCCACACAGTCCTCTGTCACATGTCCAGCACAGCCACACAGTCCTCTGTCACATGTCCAGCACAGCTACAGTCCTCTGTCACATGTCCAGCACAGCCACACAGTCCTCTGTCACATGTCCAGCACAGCTACAGTCCTCTGTCCCTCTGGTCACACATGTCCAGCACAGCCACACAGTCCTCTGTCACATGTCCAGCACAGCTACAGTCCTCTGTCACATGTCCAGCACAGCTACAGTCCTCTGTCACATGTCCAGCACAGCCACACAGTCCTCTGTCACATGTCCAGCACAGCCACACAGTCCTCTGTCACATGTCCAGCACAGCTACACAGTCCTCTGTCACATGTCCAGCACAGCCACACAGTCCTCTGTCACATGTCCAGCACAGCTACAGTCCTCTGTCACATGTCCAGCACAGCCACACAGTCCTCTGTCACATGTCCAGCACAGCCACACAGTCCTCTGTCACATGTCCAGCACAGCCACACAGTCCTCTGTCACATGTCCAGCACAGCCACACAGTCCTCTGTCACATGTCCAGCACAGCCACACAGTCCTCTGTCCCTCTGGTCACACATGTCCACTACTGCCGACAGCAGCCATGACGCTGATGACGTCGAAGCACGTGGCAACCTGACAAACACCAGGTGTTCAGTTGCCCCACCCCATCCTCGCCATCTGTTCATGTCCGTCTCACCGTCTGTTCATGCATGTCCGTCTCACCGTGTGTTCATGCATGTCCGTCTCACCGTGTGTTCATGCATGTCCGTCTCACCGTCTGTTCATGCATGTCCGTCTCACCGTGTGTTCATGCATGTCCGTCTCACCGTCTGTTCATGCATGTCCGTCTCACCGTCTGTTCATGCATGTCCGTCTCACCGTGTGTTCATGCCTGTCCGTCTCACCGTCTGTGTGTCCGTCTCACCGTGTGTTCATGCCTGTCCGTCTCACCGTCTGTGTGTCCGTCTCACCGTCTGTTCATGCATGTCCGTCTCACCGTCTGTTCATGCATGTCCGTCTCACCGTCTGTTCATGCATGTCCGTGTTAGTTTGCTGTTTGAGGGAGGGGGTCGGCAGCTATGGACGAAGATGAAGTTTATCGATGTGACTGGCACAAAGAAAGGAAAAAAAGAAAAGAGGACAATAAAAAAAAAGATAATAATGCCCAGGCACGAACCTTTCCAGACATAAATGTATGACACCTGATGGCTGTTAAGTCAGTCAGTGTTGAGATAAACAGCATCACAACTCTTTTCTCGGGGGAAAGGTCCCCATATCTTGAAAAAGGGGGAAAGAGGGGAGGGGCTTGTTGGAGGGGGAGAGGGAGGGGCGGCATCTGTGGAGGGGACAGAGGGAAGGAAGGAAGGAGGGAAGGAAGGAAGGAAGGGAAGAGGGAAGGGCGAGGTGGTATAGGCCTGAGTAAAAGAGCATGAACCTGGCTGGCCAACAGTAAGTCCCAGCACCTTTTGGGTACAAAACAACAACAAGAAACCCCTCAGACCCCACTGGACGATGCAGCAGACAGCAGGCTGAACACTGCTGACCACACGGTACCACAGGCGGACATTGCTCAAAGACCCCACTGGACGATACAGCAGGCAGCAGGCTGAACGCTGCTGACCACACGGTACCACAGGCGGACATTGCTCAAAGACCCCACTGGACGATACAGGAGACAGCAGGCTGAACACTGCTGACCACACGGTACCACAGGCGGACATTGCTCAAAGACCCCACTGGACGATACAGGAGACAGCAGGCTGAACACTGCTGACTACACGGTACCACAGGCGGACATTGCTCAAAGACCCCACTGGACGATACAGCAGGCAGCAGGCTGAACGCTGCTGACCACACGGTACCACAGGCGGACATTGCTCAAAGACGATCGCACAAACAGATCCCGGAGGAGAGAAAAAACCAACAACAACACATTCACCACATGTCAGTCGCGCCAGCTGAGATCTGAGGTCCCGACGATTCCTCATCCGTGTCGCTGTCCACACGTGGACTGGAATGCTGCCACACGGCTCCCATCGTCACCACCCTCACACTGTCTGTCAGGCTGTGGCTGATGTTGATGTTGATGCTGATGTTGATGTTGATGTTGAGGCAGATGTTGATGCTGAGGCTGATGTTGATGTTGATGCTGATGTTGACGCTGTGGCTGATGTTGATGTTGACGCTGTGGCTGATGTTGATGCTGAGGTTGATGTTGATGTTGACGCTGTGGCTGATGTTGATGTTGATGTTGATGTTGAGGATGATGTTGACGTTGAGGTTGATGCTGATGTTGATGTTGATGCTGAGGTTGATGTTGATGTTGATGCCGATGTTGATGCTGACTTGTGTCCAAGGAGACCAGACCCCCAGAGCGTCTCGCAGTGACAATTCCGTTCGTCACGTCTCCTGAGTGTCGACCAGCTGGGAAGCTCGGTGCCCACAGCTGCCTTCAGCAAGCACACGGCGCTAGATTCTCTCCGGGCTGAATCATCACGCAGTTCTTTGCACACAGAGAGAGAGGAGGGTAAACAGTTCAGCTGAAGCTGGTCATCTCTCATGGCTCAATGCTTTGTTGCCAATATGGCTAACCGTTTCTCTGGGAATTTTCTCAGCTCTGAAAGCTGGACCGTCTGCAAGCTGTTTTTGCTGGGGGGGGGGGGGGGGGGGGGGAGTTTCCCAGTCTCCTCACAGCCAATAGCGACGCTGTTTCCGGAAACCTTCAACTCTTCACGTTGACTTTCGGCCACACGCCTGGCCGAGCTTCCAGCGTGTCCATCTCTCTCTCTCTCTCTCTCTCTCCCTCTCTCTCTCTCTCTGACTGTCAGTATCAGTGTCTCTGGAGCCTCAAAAGTTCCACACAATGGAGAAAGGATGTGGCTAACGACGAATGTCGCAGCCGTCACCCCGTACCCCCCCCCCTGCCACGCCCCCCGCCCCACCATGGGCCGGACATGGCAGTGATTGCAGGAAGTGGTCCCAGGGATCCTGTCGGAGCAGCTAGATGATGCCGAACCTCTCCAGGTGCTTCCTGATGATGAGAGTGCGGCATCCCTCCAGCACCTTGGAGACGTTGTTGGTGTCCACGGCGCACGTGTAAAAAGGCTCGCACGAGTGGTGCTGGTGCCAGTCCTTGTGCGAGTCCTGGGCCTGGCTGAAGAACTCCTTCAGTTTCAGGTCCCGCCGCACGATCTTCTGCAACCAGCGCGGCGCCTTCACCGTTATTGTCATCACCA
>NC_134890.1:34357969-34365469 GCF_041734735.1 Babylonia areolata | reverse complement strand
TGTGTGTGTGTGTGTGTGTGTGTGTGTGTACATAGATAGATACAGACATGGAGAGTACGTCTGTCTCTGTCTCGTGCATGCGTGTGTATGTGTGTGTGTGTGTGTGTGTGTGTGTGTGTGTGTGTGCGTGCGTGCGTGCGTGCGTGCGTGCGTGTGTGTGTGTGTGCGTGTGTATGCGTGTGCGTGCGTGCGTGCGTGCGTGTGTGTGGGTGTGCGTGTGCGTGTGTATGCGTGTGCGTGCGTGCGTGTGTGTGTGTGTTTGTGTATGTGTGTGCTTGTCTCTTAGTGTGTTTATATGCCTGTGTGTGTCTCTCAAGGCCTGACTAAGCGCGTTGGGTTACGCTGCTGGTCAGGCATCTGCTTGGCAGATGTGATGTAGCGTATATGGATTTGTCCGAACGCAGTGACGCCTCCTTGAGCTACTGATACTGATACTGATACTGTGTGTGTCTGTGTATCTATGTGTGTGTGCATCTGTGTGTGTGCATCTGTGTGAGTGTGCATCTGTGTGTGTGTGCATCTATGTGTGTGTGCATCTGTGTGTGTGTGTGCATCTATGTGTGTGTGCATCTGTGTCTCTGTGCATCTATGTGTGTGTGTATCTGTGTGCCTGTGCATCTGTGTGTGTGTGTATCTGTGTGTGTGTGTGTGTATCTGTGTGTGTGTGTATCTGTGTGTGTGTGTATCTGTGTGTGTGTATCTGTGTATCTGTGTGTGTGTATCTGTGTATCTGTGTGTCTGTGTATCTGTGTGTGTCTGTGTATCTGTGTGTGTGTGTGCCCTCCTCCTGTCCGTGCTGACCGCTGACCGACCTGAACTTGACCTGGTGACCGGCGTCCGGCACGTCGAACTCGATGTGCTGAATGGACGTGGTGATGACACGACACCTCAGGATGTCCTGCACACAGCACAGCACGTCACGGGGCTCTGCTCTCTCTCTCTCTCTCTCTCTCTCACAGCACAGCACGTCATGGGTCTCTGCTCTCTCTCTCTCTCTCTCTCTCACACACACACAAACACACACACACACACAAGAAAATTGACCAAGTAGATCAAACATCACTGTAATCATCGTCACCATCAGTACCATGACCGTAAACGTCATCACTGTCATCGCCAACAAATGCCTCAATAATGACTTTACCTGACAATTCAAGACAGAACAGGATTCATTCATGTTCTCACCTGATCTGACGGGACATAGTCAGGCAGCCGAATTTCAGGTACTTTGTCCAGAAAGCTGCACACACGATGGGGTGTTGGTTATTTGCTGTCACACAGAAAGGCACATAAGGTAAGAGTAGCTTTATCATGATTTTTGCGTGTGTGTGTGTGTGTGTGTGTGTGTGTGTGTGTGTGTGTGTGTGTATGATGGATGGAAGGAAGGAAGGATGGATGGAAGGGAGGAAGGAAGGAAGGATGGAAGGAAGGAAGGATGGATGGATGGAAGGAATGATGGATGGAAGGAAGGATGGATGGAAGGAAGGAAGGATGGATGGAAGGAAGGATGGAAGGGAGGAAGGAAGGAAGGATGGAAGGAAGAAAGGAAGGAAGGAAGAAAGGAAGGGAGGAAGAAAGGATGGAAGGATGGATGGAAGAAAGGAAGACAGACAGGATGGATGGATGGAAGGAAGGAAGGAAGGAAGGAAGGAAAGAAAGAAGGAAGAAAGGAAGGAAGGATGGATGGAAGAAAAGAAGACAGACAGGAAGGATGGAAGGAAGGACGAAAGGGTCGAAGGAAGGAAGGAAGGAAGGCAGGAAGCAAGGAAGGAAGGAAGGAAGGAAGGCAGGAAGCAAGGAAGGAAGGAAGGAAGGCAGGAAGCAAGGAAGGAAGGAAGGAAGGCAGGAAGCAAGGAAGGAAGGCAGGAAGCAAGGAAGGAAGGAAGGAAGCATGAAAGAAAGAAAGAAAGGAAGGAAGGAAGACAGGAAGGAAGGAAGGAAGGAAGACTGACTATTTGGCACTGTCGATCAGCTGGTACTCGTGGGAACGGTCATGACATCTCCTCACTCCCTCGTCAGCCCACAGCCTTTCCACGTGGTCCCAGAACTCCTGCACACACAGACACACAGTTTAACACAACTCCTGCACACACAGACACACAGTTTAACACAACTCCTGCACACAAAGACACACAGTTTAACAGAACTCCTGCACACACAGACACACAGTTTAACACAACTCCTGCACACACAGACACACAGTTTAACACAACTCCTGCACACACAGACACACACTTTAACACAACTCCTGCACACACAGACACACACTTTAACACAACTCCTGCACACAAAGACACACAGTTTAACACAACTGCTGCACACACAGACACACAGTTTAACACAACTCCTGCACACAAAGACACACAGTTTAACACAACTCCTGCACACACAGACACACAGTTTAACACAACTCCTGCACACACAGACACACAGTTTAACACAACTCCTGCACACACAGACACACAGTTTAACACAACTGCTGCACACACAGACACACAGTTTAACACAACTCCTGCACACAAAGACACACAGTTTAACAGAACTCCTGCACACACAGACACACAGTTTAACAGGAGAAACTTCAATCGATCCAGCATGTGTCGTGCTTGTTCTGTTGGAGTATTGTATTTCACTGCATGGCACTGTCTGTTATTGTCGTGCACGTCGTTTTCTTTTCAGTATATAAAAAGAAGAAAGGAAGGAAGGAAGGAAGGAAGGAAGGAAGGATGGATGGATGGATGGATGGAAAGAAGGAAGGATGGATGGATGGAAGGAAGAAAGGATGGAAGGAAGGAAGGAAAGAAAGAAAGAAAGAAGGAAGAAAGGAAGGAAGGGTGGATGGAAGGAAGAAAGGATGGAAGGAAGGAAAGAAAGAAAGAAGGAAGAAAGGAAGGGAGGATGGATGGAAGGAAGGAAGGAAGGAAAGAAAGGAAGGAAGGAAAGAAGGATGGATGGAGGGAACTGCGTTTCACGGTGTGTGGTTGTGGTGTGATGTTTCCTTCACGGTGTGTGGTTGTGTTGTGTTGTTTCCTTCACGGTGTGTGGTTGTGGTGTGTTGTTTCCTTCACGGTGTGTGGTTGTGGTGTGTTGTTTCCTTCACGGTGTGTGGTTGTGTTGTGTTGTTTCCTTCACGGTGTGTGGTTGTGGTGTGTTGTTTCCTTCACGGTGTGTGGTTGTGGTGTGTTGTTTCCTTCACGGTGTGTGGTTGTGGTGTGTTGTTTCCTTCACGGTGTGTGGTTGTGGTGTGGTGTGTTGTTTCCTTCACGGTGTGTGGTTGTGGTGTGTTGTTTCCTTCACGGTGTGTGGTTGTGGTGTGTTGTTTCCTTCATGGTGTGTGGTTGTGGTGTGTTGTTTCCTTCACGGTGTGTGGTTGTGGTGTGTTGTTTCCTTCACGGTGTGTGGTTGTGGTGTGTTGTTTCCTTCACGGTGTGTGGTTGTGGTGTGTTGTTTCCTTCACGGTGTGTGGTTGTGGTGTGTTGTGTTGTTTCCTTCACGGTGTGTGGTTGTGTTGTGTTGTTTCCTTCACGGTGTGTGGTTGTGGTGTGTTGTTTCCTTCACGGTGTGTGGTTGTGTTGTGTTGTTTCCTTCACGGTGTGTGGTTGTGGTGTGTTGTTTCCTTCACGGTGTGTGGTTGTGGTGTGTTGTTTCCTTCACGGTGTGTGGTTGTGGTGTGTTGTTTCCTTCACGGTGTGTGGTTGTGGTGTGTTGTTTCCTTCACGGTGTGTGGTTGTGGTGTGTTGTTTCCTTCACGGTGTGTGGTTGTGGTGTGTTGTTTCCTTCACGGTGTGTGGTTGTGGTGTGTTGTTTCCTTCACGGTGTGTGGTTGTGGTGTGTTGTTTCCTTCACGGTGTGTGGTTGTGTTGTGATGTTTCCTTCACGGTGTGTGGTTGTGTTGTGATGTTTCCTTCACGGTGTGTGGTTGTGGTGTGTTGTTTCCTTCACGGTGTGTGGTTGTGTTGTGTTGTTTCCTTCACGGTGTGTGGTTGTGTTGTGATGTTTCCTTCACGGTGTGTGGTTGTGTTGTGATGTTTCCTTCACGGTGTGTGGTTGTGGTGTGATGTTTCCTTCACGGTGTGTGGTTGTGGTGTGATGTTTCCTTCACGGTGTGTGGTTGTGGTGTGTTGTTTCCTTCACGGTGTGTGGTTGTGGTGTGTGTGATGTTTCCTTCACGGTGTGTGGTTGTGTTGTGTTGTTTCCTTCACGGTGTGTGGTTAGGTGTTTCTTCACGTGTGCACCGTCCCATCACGGTGTCGTGATTTGCATGCTTGTTCTCAGAATGACTTGTGCGTGAAGTCATTCCAGAGCGTTCGGTTGTCAGTCGTGACGATTCCTTCAGTGGGTATGTGTAGTACGAACTTCTGACGCCTTCACCGGAAATGATGCGCTCGGTTAAGTCGTGTGATTTCCTCACTGGACATTACTGGAGATAAGTGAACAGTTTCCTTGTGACGTGTGCGGACGTCCAGCTGTCAGTCGTGAACACGAATAACTCTGTGTACGTCATTCAACTCCGAACCCTGACGATCCCGCAGATGGTGTAAAACATGTATACAACATCTCACAGATTCACTGACAACAATCTACGGTAATGATCCGCTTGGATTTCGTGGCTGCGCTTTCATCTCAGAAAAGACAACAGAACAACGGTAAGCATTCCCGAGACTCCTGCTGCACGACCACAACTCTTTGCACAGTCATCGACCAAAACATGACAGCGACATGCGACACTTATCTAACTATGCACGATAATGATAGTTTTATTGGTGGGGCGCTTTCATCAATCGAAAGGGATTCGAACAAGCGCTTAACAATAACATCCAACACAACACACACTCAACAACAAAGCATTACACACACTATACACCCATCAATCATGTATGTATGTGGGGCGCTTTCATCTCTGAAAGGGAGTTCGAAGCGCTTTAAAATAAACATCACACACAACACACACACACACACACACACACACACACACACACACACACACACACACACTTCGAGCGCGCGCGCAATAACTTGTGACAGATTTGACGCATAAAAACATTATTCATTTACACACACACACACGCGCGCGCGCGAGGAATCTGCATGGATTACACTGAACTGAACTGAACTTACTGAGCTTGTGAATGAAAACGGGGAAAAACGGGTAAAACACCCTATGTGTTTGATCATTTTCGGTTCGCAAGTGTATTCGTTTGACTTTCAAAAGAGATTTTTTTCAACACACGACTGCTAGATACAATTCTTTTTTTTAATTTTTTTAAATAGTTGTTGCCGTGGGTTCTTTCACTTGCGCTAAGTGCATGCGGCACACGGGTCTATCGTCTCCTCCAGCTGGCTGGTCAACTCCCTCCAGCCTCTTCACCAGGCTCCACAGCCAGGGGTGGATAAGATAGCACCGTGCTTCACTGTCACCTGTGGACACCCGACACCCTCACTTGTCGGGACAAGAGGTGTGCAGGGGAGGTGGATAAGACAGCACAGTGCTTCACTGTCACCTGTGGACACCCGACACCCTCACTTGTCGGGACAAGAGGTGTGCAGGGGAGGTGGATAAGACAGCACAGTGCTTCACTGTCACCTGTGGACACCCGACACCCTCACTTGTCGGGACAAGAGGTGTGCAGGGGAGGTGGATAAGACAGCACAGTGCTTCACTGTCACCTGTGGACACCCGACACCACTTGTCGGGACAAGAGGTGTGCAGGGGAGGTAACGCTGACAGTCACGTCACCTTTCTGCACTCCCCTGTCTCACAGCTGCCGGGGCCTCGTGTGTTGACCGGTACCCGGTAGGGGTTTGGGAGGTGAGGGGGGGGGAGGGGTGGAGGGTGTGTGTGTGGGGGGGGGGGGGGGGGGGGGGGGGGGGGGGTGCAGCGCCCGACTAGGACGCAAATGTCCTCGGGTCCCAGTTCCCCACACACCGGGATTTTCACCCCCCCCCCCACCACCCTCCAGCCCCTCTCTCTAACGCTGCTCCCCCTTCCGCAGCACACCTTGAGAGGTGGTCAGGGTGCTAGACACTGGGATGAGACAAAGCCAGGTGCCCTGCTGCAGCACACCTTGAGAGGTGGTCAGGGTGCTGGACACTGGGATGAGACAAAGCCAGGTGCCCTGCTGCAGCAGGCATGCCTAGTGCAAATACCCAGGCAGCAAAACAACAACAACATCACACCGTGCTTCTCAAGATGAACCCTCTCACGGGCTACACCGCTGGGTTGGACTGGGTGAGTCACCCCCGAAAACGGAGTATGGCTGCCTACATGGCGCGGTAAAAACGGTCATACACGTAAAGGCCCACTCCTGTACACGTGAGTGAACGGTGGAGCCGCAGCCAGGAACGAAGACGACTGGGTGAGTCACGACGTGTGGACAGCGCTGTCCCACATTCCGGACCTGGCCAAGACCGATAGAGTGGGCTGTTCTCGTTACTCCACAGATAGCACTGTGTGGCCACACACACACACACACACACACACACACACACACACACTCGTGATCTGAGGGGATCCAACACACAACTCGCTCCACCCTCTACGCTATCAGACCATCCCACAGTGGGGTCATTGTCTGACCGTCAACCTTCCGACCCGTGGTGTGAAGTTGGGGGTCAGGGTCACAGCACTGAATGAATAATAACGATGATGATGATGATGATGATTATTATGATGATGAAGAGGAGGAGGGGAATGGTGATGATGATGGTGATGATGATGGTGATGATGATGATGGTGATGATGATGGTGATGATGATGATGATGATGGTGATGATGATGGTGATGATGATAATGGTGATGATGATGGTGATGGTGATGATGGTGAGGATGGTGATGATGATGATGATAATGATGGTGATGATGATGATGATGGTGATGATGACGATGATGAGGTGATGATGATGATGATGATGAGGTGATGATGATGATGATGAAGAGGAGGAGGAGAATGATGATGGTGACGACGATGATGCTCCTGCTCGCGATGATGACGACGATGACGATGATGATGATGACGATAACGATGATGATGACGATGATGATAGCGATGAGGTGATGATGATGGTGGTGTCCACCTGCACACTGTATGACCACACAACTCTTTCCGCCGCCCGCATTCTGTTTCTTGTTTCGTTTTTCACTTTCAGTTTCAGTTTCCAGCAGGTGTCAGAGTGAGCAGACTGACCCACCATCACACACCACGTCTGCTTTGAAAACAGGTACTGGACCTACACACAACGCCACACCACGTCTGCTTTGAAAACAGGTACCGGACCTACACACAACGCCACACCACGTCTGCTTTGAAAACAGGCCTCTTTGCTTAAAACAGGTGCCAGACCTACACATAAACCCAACACGCTGGTCAGGCCTTCAGACCCTACACTAGGTTTGCACCCCCCCCCTCCCCCCGCACCCCCCCATGAAAAGTAAGTATGTTTTAGTTGTCAGAACTGTACTTTCCCCAGCACGGGGAAAACAAGCCGCCATTTGCCCCCTGC
>NC_134890.1:34342969-34350469 GCF_041734735.1 Babylonia areolata | reverse complement strand
TGACAGAGTTAGGATTGTCCACAGCACAGCACTCACTGACCAACAAGGGCAGGGGTGACAGAGTTAGGAATGTCCACAGCACTCACTGACCAACAAGGCCAGTGGTGACAGAGGATTGTCCACAGCACAGCACTCACTGACCAACAAGGCCAGGGGTGACAGAGTTAGGAATGTCCACAGCACAGCACTCACTGACCAACAAGGCCAGGGATGACAGAGTTAGGATTGTCCACAGCACAGCACTCACTGACCAACAAGGGCAGGGATGACAGAGTTAGGAATGTCCACAGCACAGCACTCACTGACCAACAAGGCCAGGGGTGACAGAGTTAGGATTGTCCACAGCACAGCACTCACTGACCAACAAGGGCAGGGATGACAGAGTTAGGAATGTCCACAGCACAGCACTCACTGACCAACAAGGCCAGGGATGACAGAGTTAGGATTGTCCACAGCACTCACTGACCAACAAGGCCAGGGGTGACAGAGTTAGGATTGTCCACAGCACTCACTGACCAACAAGGCCAGGGGTGACAGAGTTAGGATTGTCCACAGCACTCACTGACCAACAAGGCCAGGGGTGACAGAGTTAGGATTGTCCACAGCACTCACTGACCAACAAGGCCAGGGGTGACAGAGTTAGGAATGTCCACAGCACAGCACTCACTGACCAACAAGGCCAGGGGTGACAGAGTTAGGAATGTCCACAGCACAGCACTCACTGACCAACAAGGCCAGGGGTGACAGAGTTAGGATTGTCCACAGCACTCACTGACCAACAAGGCCAGGGGTGACAGAGTTAGGAATGTCCACAGCACAGCACTCACTGACCAACAAGGCCAGGGGTGACAGAGTTAGGATTGTCCACAGCACAACACTCACTGACCAACAAGGCCAGTGGTGACAGAGTTAGGATTGTCCACAGCACTCACTGACCAACAAGGCCAGGGGTGACAGAGTTAGGAATGTCCACAGCACTCACTGACCAACAAGGCCAGGGGTGACAGAGTTAGGAATGTCCACAGCACAGCACTCACCGACCAACAAGGCCAGGGGTGACAGAGTTAGGAATGTCCACAGCACAGCACTCACTGACCAACAAGGCCAGGGGTGACAGAGTTAGGATTGTCCACAGCACTCACTGACCAACAAGGCCAGGGGTGACAGAGTTAGGAATGTCCACAGCACAGCACTCACTGACCAACAAGGCCAGGGGTGACAGAGTTAGGAATGTCCACAGCACAGCACTCACTGACCAACAAGGCCAGGGGTGACAGAGTTAGGAATGTCCACAGCACTCACTAATCATTACCACCCATGTATGATCACTGCTTTCCCCGCTGCCATGGGAAGTATTTACCGCTCAGTCTTTTGTGAAGGACTAGGACTCTCAAGCTAGGATGCACAATTGCACTGGCTCTTAGTGCTGCAGCCTTGGGGGCTTGTTGACCTTTGGGGACCATCCCAACGCTGACTATCCTAAACCCTCTTGGCCGAGAAAGTGGGGATGTAACTTGGGCAAGACACTCTCCACTCTAATCAAATTCTATCCCGTATCAGTCGGGGCAGCAATAGCCTCCTCTGTTGTTCTGGTGGTCAGTGTGTCTGACTATCATAGAAATAAATACCCGACTCTCGAAAGTCAGACATTGAAACATAAAATTATCATCATCACCGTCATCATCATCACAAGAAACACGCCACCTGTTGCTTAGAGAGTGCACACACACACACACACACACACACACACACACACACACACAGACTGTTCCAGGTGTGTTTGTGTGCGTGCGCGCGCGTGTGTGTTCAGTTATATACCTCCCTTCCTCCGTGCTGTTCCACCGTCACGCGACCCCTCGCCCATGATAATAATCAGTGTAGCCACTTCCCGCACTGATATCACAGCCCCCTCCCCTCCCCCCCACACCCTCCCCACTCCCACCCGGTGTCACGTTTCCACCCGAGGCGTTCAGATCGATGTCTGCAGAACACGACAGCTTCCTGTGGCTTCCGGCCATGTCGTGCTGCATGTAGCATCGTCACACCCTGTCTTCACTCATGTAGCATCGTCACACCCTGTCTTCACTCATGTAGCATCGTCACACCCTGTCTTCACTCATGTAGCATCGTCACACCCTGTCTTCACTCACACGTGTCATCGTCACACCCTGTCTTCACTCATGTAGCATCGTCACACCCAGTCTTCACTCATGTAGCATCGTCACACCCTGTCTTCACTCACACGTGTCATCGTCACACCCTGTCTTCACTCATGTAGCATCGTCACACCCAGTCTTCACTCATGTAGCATCGTCACACCCAGTCTTCACTCACACGTCATCGTCACACCCTGTCTTCACTCATGTATCATCGTCACACCCTGTCTTCACTCACATGTCATCGTCACACCCTGTCTTCACTCATGTATCATCGTCACACCCTGTCTTCACTCATGTAGCATCGTCACACCCTGTCTTCACTCATGTAGCATCGTCACACCCAGTCTTCACTCATGTAGCATCGTCACACCCTGTCTTCACTCATGTAGCATCGTCACACCCTGTCTTCACTCACACGTGTCATCGTCACACCCTGTCTTCACTCATGTAGCATCGTCACACCCTGTCTTCACTCATGTAGCATCGTCACACCCTGTCTTCACTCACATGTCATCGTCACACCCTGTCTTCACTCATGTAGCATCGTCACACCCTGTCTTCACTCATGTAGCATCGTCACACCCTGTCTTCACTCACACCTGTCATCGTCACACCCAGTCTTCACTCACATGTAGCATCGTCACACCCTGTCTCCACTCACACGTGTCATCGTCACACCCTGTCTTCACTCACACGTGTCATTGTAGTGCAGCCTGTGGAGCCAGTACCACGGAGAACCTCGGAACATCTCTCTCTCTCTCTCTCTCTCTCTCTCTATATATATATATATATATATGTGTGTGTGTGTGTGTGTGTGTGTGTGTGTGTGTGTGTGTGTGTGTGTTTATCCGTGCGCCAAGCACACCCACGCACCCACACACAGACAAAGGGAAAGCAGCCCAATTTCACACAGAGAGATTATATTGTGTCAATACAACACACCACGACACACAACGACATGACGCAACACACCACACCCCACTACAGCACCACACCCCACTACAACACCCCACTACAGCACCACACCCCACTACAGCACCACACCCCACTACAACACCACACTACAGCACCACACCCCACTACAGCACCACACCCCACTACAGCACCACACCCCACTACAGCACCACACCCCACTACAACACCCCACTACAACACCACACCCCACTACAGCACCACACCCCACTACAACACCACACCCCACTACAACACCACACCACACTACAGCACCACACCCCACTACAACACCACACCCCACTACAACACCACACTACAACACCACACCCCACTACAACACCACACTACAGCACCACACCCCACTACAGCACCACACCCCACTACAACACCACACCCCACTACAGCACCACACCACACTACAACACCCCACTACAACACCACACCCCACTACAACACCACACCCCACTACAACACCACACCCCACTACAGCACCACACCACACTACAACACCCCACTACAACACCACACCCCACTACAACACCACACCCCACTACAGCACCACACCCCACTACAACACCACACCCCACTACAACACCACACTACAACACCACACCCCACTACAACACCACACTACAGCACCACACCCCACT
Organism: Babylonia areolata; assembly: GCF_041734735.1. Taxonomy (NCBI): domain Eukaryota; kingdom Metazoa; phylum Mollusca; class Gastropoda; order Neogastropoda; family Buccinidae; genus Babylonia; species Babylonia areolata. The sequence goes on along the minus strand of NC_134890.1, from coordinate 34,346,706 downwards.
ACAGCACCACACCCCACTACAACACCACACCCCACTACAACACCACACCACACTACAACACCCCACTACAACACCACACCCCACTACAGCACCACACCCCACTACAACACCACACCCCACTACAACACCACACCCCACTACAGCACCACACCACACTACAACACCACACTACAACACCACACCCCACTACAACACCACACCCCACTACAACACCACACTACACTACAGCACTACACCACACTACAACACCACACCCCACTACAACACCACACCACACTACAACACCACACCACACTACAACACCACACCCCACTACAACACCACACCACACTACAACACCACACCCCACTACAGCACCACACCCCACTACAGCACCACACCCCACTACAGCACCACACCCCACTACAGCACCACACCACACTACAGCACCACACCCCACTACAACACCACACCCACACACAACACCACACCCCACTACAGCACCACACCCACTACAACACACACCCCACTACAACACCACACCCCACTACACACCACAACACACCCACTACAACACCACACCCCACTACAACACCACACCCACTACAACACCCCACTACAACACCACACCCCACTACAACACCACACCTACAACACCACACCCCACTACAACACCACACCCCACTACAACACACACACACACCCACACCACTACACACACAACCCACACACTACAACACCACCACACCACCCACTACAGCACCCACACTACCAACACCACACCCACAACTACAACACCCACTACACACCACTACACTACACACACACCCCACTACAACACCACACCACACTACACACCACACTACAACACCACACCCCACTACAACACCACACCCCACTACAACACCACACCCACTACACACCACACCCCACTACACACCACACCTACAACACACACACACCCACACACCACAAACACCACACCCCACTACAACACCACAACCCCACTACAGCACCACACCACACTACAGCACCACACTACAACACCACACCCCACTACAACACACCACACTACAACACCACACCCCACTACAACACCACACCCCACTACAACACCACACCCCCACTACAACACCACACTACAGCACCACACCCACTACAACACCACACCCCACTACAACACCACACCCCACTACAACACCACACCCCCACTACAGCACCACACCACACTACAGCACACACACTACAACACCACACCCCACTACAACACCACACCCCACTACACCACAACACCACACTACAGCACTACACCACACTACAACACCACACCCCACTACAACACCACACCACACTACAACACCACACCACACTACAACACCACACCCCACTACAACACCACACCACACTACAGCACCACACCACACTACAACACCACACCACACTACAACACCACACCCCACTACAACACCCACCACACACCCCCACACCCACTACACACCAACCACTACACACCACACCAACTACAACACCACACCCACAACACACCAACAACAACCCACAACACCACACCACTAGCAACACCACACCACTACAACACAACACAGTACAATACAACACAAACACAGTAGCACACAACACAGTACAACACAACACAGTACAACACAACACAGTAGCACACAACACAGTACAACACACACCACACACAGTAGCAACAACACATACACCATACAACACAACACAGTCACACAACACCACCAACACAGTAGCACACAACACAGTACAACACAACACATACAACACAACACAGTACACACAACACAGTACAACACAACACAGTACAACACAACACAATACAACACAACACAGTACAACACAACACATACAACACAACACAGTAACCACAACACAAAACAGTACACCAACACATACAACACAACACAGTAGCACCAACACAGTACAAAACACAACACAGTACAACACAACACAGTAGCACACAACACAGTACAACACAACACAGTACAACACAACACAGTACAACACAACACAGTACAACACAACACAGTACAACACAACACAGTACAACACAACACAATACAACACAACACAGTACAACACAACATAGTACAACACAACACAGTACAACACAACACAGTAGCACACAACACAGTACAACACAACACAATACAACACAACACAGTACAACACAACACAGTAGCACACAACACAGTACAACACAACACATACAACACAACACAGTAGCAACACAACACAGTACAACACAACACAATACAACACAACACAGTACAACACAACACAGTAGCAACACAACACAGTACAACACAACACAAGTACAACACAACACAGTACAACACAACACAGTAGCACACAACACAGTACAACACAACACAGTAGCAACACAACACAGTACAACACAACACAGTACAACACAACACAGTACAACACAACACAGTAGCACACAACACAGTACAACACAACACAGTAGCACACAACACAGTACAACACAACACAGTAGCACACAACACAGTAGCACACAACACAGTAGCACACAACACAGTAGCACACAACACAGTACAACACAACACAGTAGCACACAACACAGTACACACAACACAGTAGCACACAACACAGTACAACACAACACAGTAGCACACAACACAGTACAACACAACACAGTACAACACAACACAGTACAACACAACACAGTACACACAACACAGTACAACACAACACAGTAGCACACAACACAGTAGCACACAACACAGTACAACACAACACAGTAGCACACAACACAGTAGCACACAACACAGTAGCACACAACACAGTACAACACAACACAGTAGCACACAACACAGTACAACACAACACAGTACAACACAACACAGTAGCACACAACACAGTACAACACAACACAATACAACACAACACAACACAACACAGTAGCACACAACACAGTACAACACAACACAGTACAACACAACACAGTAGCACACAACACAGTACAACACAACACAACACAGTACAACACAACACAGTAGCACACAACACAGTACAACACAACACAGTACAACACAACACAGTAGCACACAACACAGTACAACACAACACAGTAGCACACAATACAGTACAACACAACACAGTACAACACAACACAGTACAACACAACACAACACAGTAGCACACAACACAGTACAACACAACACAGTAGCACACAATACAGTACAACACAACACAGTACAACACAACACAGTACAACACAACACAGTAGCACACAACACAGTAGCACACAACACAGTACAACACAACACAACACAGTACAACACAACACAGTAGCACACAACACAGTACAACACAACACAGTACAACACAACACAGTACAACACAGTACAACACAACACAGTAGCACACAACACAGTACAACACAACACAGTACAACACAACACAGTACAACACAATACAAGACGCCTCCTGACCTGTTGGTGAACCCGTTGATGTGGATGATCCTCATCTGTTTGGTGATGGTACTCTTCCCTGATTCCCCAGTGCCTGAAAGGGGAGGGGGAGGGGGTAGGGGAGGGGGGTAATGAATGATCATCATATCCACTAGTGTCTGTGTGTGGGGGAGGTATGGGGAGGGGGAAGGTGTGTGTGAAATAAATGATCATGATATCCATCATTCGCAGTCAATCACCAGTTATCAATCATCCCATACTTAATACAGTGATAGGACTGGTGTATGC
>NC_134890.1:34320469-34335469 GCF_041734735.1 Babylonia areolata | reverse complement strand
TACAGACATCGCTGTGATATGCACGGGGCAGGGGTACAGACAAACATCGCTGTGATATGCACGGGGCAGGGGTACAGAGGACAAACATCGCTGTGATATGCACGGGGCAGGTACAGAGAACAAACATCGCTGTGATATGCACGGGGCAGGGGTACAAACATCGCTGTGATATGCACGGGGCAGGGGTACAAACAGCGCTGTGATATGCACGGGGCTGGGGTACAGACATCGCTGTGATATGCACGGGGCAGGTACAGAGAACAAACATCGCTGTGATATGCACGGGGCAGGTACAGAGCACAAACATCGCTGTGATATGCACGGGGCAGGGGTACAGACAAACATCGCTGTGATATGCACGGGGCAGGGGTACAAACAGCGCTGTGATATGCACGGGGCAGGGGTACAGACAAACAGCGCTGTGATATGCACGGGGCAGGGGTACAGACAAACATCGCTGTGATATGCACGGGGCAGGTACAGAGCACAAACATCGCTGTGATATGCACGGGGCAGGGGTACAGAGGACAAACAGCGCTGTGATATGCACGGGGCAGGGGTACAAACATCGCTGTGATATGCACGGGGCAGGGGTACAGACAAACATCGCTGTGATATGCACGGGGCAGGTACAGAGGACAAACAGCGCTGTGATATGCACGGGGCAGGGGTACAGACAAACATCGCTGTGATATGCACGGGGCAGGGGTACAAACATCGCTGTGATATGCACGGGGCAGGGGTACAAACATCGCTGTGATATGCACGGGGCAGGGGTACAGAGGACAAACATCGCTGTGATATGCACGGGGCAGAGGTACAGAGAACAAACATCGCTGTGATATGCACGGGGCAGAGGTACAGACAAACAGCGCTGTGATATGCACGGGGCAGGGGTACAAACAGCGCTGTGATATGCACGGGGCAGGGGTACAAACATCGCTGTGATATGCACGGGGCAGGGGTACAAACATCGCTGTGATATGCACGGGGCAGGGGTACAGAGCACAAACATCGCTGTGATATGCACGGGGCAGGGGTACAAACAGCGCTGTGATATGCACGGGGCAGGGGTACAAACATCGCTGTGATATGCACGGGGCAGAGGTACAGAGAACAAACATCGCTGTGATATGCACGGGGCAGGGGTACAGACAAACAGCGCTGTGATATGCACGGGGCAGAGGTACAGAGGACAAACATCGCTGTGATATGCACGGGGCAGAGGTACAGAGGACAAACATCGCTGTGATATGCACGGGGCAGAGGTACAGAGGACAAACATCGCTGTGATATGCACGGGGCAGGGGTACAGAGGACAAACATCGCTGTGATATGCACGGGGCAGGGGTACAGAGGACAAACATCGCTGTGATATGCACGGGGCAGGGGTACAAACATCGCTGTGATATGCACGGGGCAGGTACAGAGCACAAACATCGCTGTGATATGCACGGGGCTGGGGTACAGACAAACATCGCTGTGATATGCACGGGGCAGGGGTACAGACAAACAGCGCTGTGATATGCACGGGGCAGGGGTACAGACAAACATCGCTGTGATATGCACGGGGCAGGGGTACAGACAAACAGCGCTGTGATATGCACGGGGCAGGGGTACAGACAAACAGCGCTGTGATATGCACGGGGCAGAGGTACAAACATCGCTGTGATATGCACGGGGCAGGGGTACAGAGGACAAACAGCGCTGTGATATGCACGGGGCAGGGGTACAGAGGACAAACAGCGCTGTGATATGCACGGGGCAGGGGTACAGAGGACAAACAGCGCTGTGATATGCACGGGGCAGGGGTACAGAGAACAAACATCGCTGTGATATGCACGGGGCTGGTGTACAAAGGACAGTTGTCATCATTGTGTCAAGGCACAACAAAGGAAAGTTAGGATTAGGAAAAGAAAAAGAACCACCACAAAAAATATCTAAAAATTCCTATGATGTTCTTTTCGTCACTGTGAAACAAACACATGTTCAAAACAGCACACACACACACACACACACACACACACACACACACACACACACACCACAACCACACACACACATCATCATCATCAATGATATCAATGCACCCAACAAACTCACCTGCTCCATCTCAAAGTCTCACACTTGTAAAACCACCGGCCCACAAAGTTATCATTATTGTTGTTGGTGTTTCCTGTGCTTGATTTTTTTATGTTCTTTTCTAACAGGACCTCCAACACCTTGTAAATCCAACTTCACAGTCACACTGTATACGTTCCAGTTGATGCTGTTCTACATGTCAGAACAGAACCAACTTCTTTAAAAACAGCGAGCAGATAAATGCACACAAAAAAGTGACGGCGAACTGTGTGCACTAGAAAAATACAAACGGAGTTGATGCAGATCAAGTTGTGTATCACTGTTGACGGTCGCGAGGAGAAACTCCACAAACAACCAACTGTAGCAGATGACTACCTTCGTTTCGCAGCGAAGCCGGCTGACTGACTGACTACCTGCCGCGCTGTGTGAAACGGGTAGTGTTGCTGCTCCCTGCTGGACGAGATGAGCCAGTGGCGGACTTGTCACACACACACACACCGACACACACCGGTCTGAACTGCTCCACAACTACCCGTGTTGGCTTCAGTGCAAGCTGGCCAGCCAGTGAACGAGTGAACGAGTGTGGAGCTGTTTCCATTGTGTTGTTTCCCTTGTCTTGTGTGAGTAAAGTTGAGCTGAAACATGACTGTGAAGGTTTTGGATTGAGCAGGTGTGTGTGTGTGTGTGTGTGTGTGTGTGTGTGTGTGTGTGTGTGTGATTCGGATGCCTTTGTTTTTAGCTTGATTTTATGTTGAATAAAGATTTTTTTTAAATCGGAAAATATTACCACAGAACGCTTTGAAGGAAAGTTTCAAAACACTTATGGATGGAAGCCTCACACGAAATGAATAAATATATGTTTATTAAGCACGTTAAAGAAAAATGATTGGATTGCCCCATGAAAACATAATTTTATTTTGGTCATTACAGTTGAAATGTAACCATCACTGTTCATCAACTCAAACAGGACAGCTAAATAAAATTAAATGTAAGAGTGGCTTTTGTAGAAACGTGGACATGAACAGGCCTGCTGTATGTGATATATTTATTTATTTATTTATTTATTTATTTATTCATTCATTACATTCGCAATGAATTTGCATATAATATTTGATACACATGTGTGCAAATGTTGAAACTCGTGTCTTGTAGGTAAAACCTTTCGTTGATATCCAGACTCGCTCAATCGATTCAAACTTCTAATGCTTCATATGACTCTTTTACAGAAGATCAAGGAACAAGAACGCTTACTTTACCTTTACCGATACAGGTGATATGGTAAATATGTTTGTTCGATATCAATGGGAGTTATGTATTTTTTTGAATCCTCCATGCCCCATCCAGGATGAAAGGTTAATTGAAATGTGGAGGCTTTGTGTGGCTAAAGACGTAGCGAAAAAGAGACAAAGACAGAAACACAGACACACTTTGATCTGAATCAGTGTGTGTGTGTGTGTGTGTGTGTGTGTGTGTGTGTGTGTGAGAGAGAGAGAGAGAGAGAGAGACAGAGAGAGAGGGAGAGAGAGAGAGACAGAGAGAGGGAGAGAGAGAGAGACAGAGAGACAGAGAGAGAGAGAGAGAGACACAGAGAGAGAGAGAGACAGAGAGAGAGAGAGAGAGAGACAGAGAGAGAGAGAGAGACAGAGAGACAGAGAGAGAGAGAGAGAGAGAGACAGACAGACAGAGAGAGAGACAGAGAGAGAGACAGACAGAGACCTTGACTCCCAAGATAAAGAAGACACGGCGGGGTTATCAGTTTGTTATTTTGGGGCCTGTTCAATACAGTTGGTCTCTCCACCCCACCCCCTCTCTCTGGGGGTCCCCCACCCCCACCCCACCACCCTCTCTCTGGGTGCCCCCCACCCCACCACCCTCTCTCTGGGTGCCCCCCACCCCACCACCCTCTCTCTGGGTGACCCCCACCCCACCACCCTCTCTCTGGGTGCCCCCCCCACCACCCTCTCTCTGGGTGCCCCCCACCCCACCACCCTCTCTCTGGGTGCCCCCCACCCCACCACCCTCTCTCTGGGTGCCCCCCCCCACCCTCTCTCTGGGTGCCCCCCCCACCCCCCTCTCTCTGGGTGCCCCCCACCCCACCACCCTCTCTCTGGGTGCCCCCCCCCCACCATCCTCTCTCTGGGTGCCCCCCCACCCCCCCACCCCACCACCCTCTCTCTGGGTGCCCCCCACCCCACCACCCTCTCTCTGGGTGCCCCCACCCCACCACCCTCTCTCTGGGTGCCCCCCACCCCACCACCCTCTCTCTGGGTGCCCCCCCCCCACCACCCTCTCTCTGGGTGCCCCCCACCCCACCCCCCTCTCTCTGGGTGCCCCCCCACCCCCCACCCTCTCTCTGGGTGCCCCCCCCACCACCCTCTCTCTGGGTGCCCCCCCACCCCACCACCCTCTCTCTGGGTGCCCCCCCCCCCACCACCCTCTCTCTGGGTGCCCCCCCACCCCACCACCCTCTCTCTGGGTGCCCCCCCCACCCCCTCTCTGGGTGCCCCCCCACCCCACCACCCTCTCTCTGGGTGCCCCCCCCCACCACCCTCTCTCTGGGTGCCCACCCCCCCACCACCCTCTCTCTGGGTGCCCCCCCCACCCTCTCTCTGGGTGCCCCCCCCACCCTCTCTCTGGGTGCCCCCCCACCCCACCACCCTCTCTCTGGGTGCCCCCCCACCACCCTCTCTCTGGGTGCCCCCCCACCCCACCACCCTCTCTCTGGGTGCCCCCCCGCCACCCCACCACCCTCTCTCTGGGTGCCCCCCCACCCCACCACCCTCTCTCTGGGTGCCCCCCCACCCCACCACCCTCTCTCTGGGTGCCCCCCCCACCCCACCACCCTCTCTCTGGGTGCCCTTCCATTCCCTTTGGTTGCCGTTTCACACCCAACCCCTCACCCCCCCCCCCCCACACCGCCTCACCCCCCTGTCTTCACCTCTCACAACATGGTTTGCGGGACAAAAACACTTTTTTTAGTAAAGGGCGTGGGGACATTGTTGTGAGACATGATCTGTTGGAACTACTGCCAACCTGGCTGTCATCAACCACACTTAGAGCCACAGTCTTTCAGGTGATATAAGCGCACTTATGTCCAAAGAACAATGTTGCAACGGTGTTTTTTCTGAACTATTGCGTCTTGTATCGCACTATCTTTGTTCCTCAAGAGGTGACGGCCTCAACAGTTGAATCTTTCCATCGTGCCAACGGTGAACTGCTTCACGACCTGTCAGTTTTGATTGGATGGGAGAACATGTCGATCGTGTGTGTGTGTGTGTGTGTGAAGAAAGAAGCACTTTCATGCACATGCACACACATGCAATCGGTCATTTGCATACACGCATAGATGTATGCATCTATCTAGCTAGCTAGCTATATATCTATCTGTCTATAATATATATATATATATATATATATATATATATCTAGAGAGAGAGAGAGAGAGAGAGAGAATGCTCCCCTTAAACACGAAGTTGATACGTTGACTCGTGCATGTGTGTGTTGGTGCGTGCGCGAGCTTTGGTGTATTGCGCGCACGTGTGTGTGTGTGTGTGTGTGTGTGTGTGTGTGTGTGTGTGTGTGTGTGATACCATAAGGCTGGTATTGTGATTTGATTGAAAACATTTGTCAGTGAAATTCACCCTTGGCTACAGGGCTTTAATGTTGAATGGACAATAACGTAGGCCAGCATCAGTGCCAGTGCCTCCCCCCCCCCCCGACCCCCAGCCTCTCCCCACCCCCAGACCCCTCCCCCCCTTTCGCTCTCTCTCTCTCTCTTTCTATCTCTCTCTCTCTTTCTATCTCTCTCACACTGTCTACATGTTTCTCTTTCTCTCTCACTGTCTGTTTCTTTCTCTGTATATATATATACATATCTCTCTCCCTCCCTCTCCTTCTCATTCTCTCTCTTTCTCTCTCTCTATATATACATATCTCTCTCCCTCCCTCTCCTTCTCATTCTCTCTCTTTCTCTCTCTCTATATATATACATATCTCTCTCCCTCCCTCTCCTTCTCATTCTCTCTCTTTCTTTCTCTCTCTCTATATATACATATCTCTCTCCCTCCCTCTCCTTCTCATCCTCTCTCTCTCTCTCTCTCTGTCTGTCTGTCTCCCTCTCTTCCTTCCCACCCCCCTCTCTCTCTTAGAAAAGTCCACGTGTGCACAAACACACCTGCCCAAACTTCCAGTCCAGATATAGCAATGTCGTTCAAGGATTTACTGTATTTAGAGTCTCTGTAATCAGATTGTCGATGTACTTATCGCAGTGCCGGATAACAAGGACAATTAATTCCCTCAGAGGGAATTCCAGAAATGTTAACAATGCTTCGATTGACAGTGTTCCCACGTGTTCCTCTGACAAGAGTTCAATAGAGGATGGATATTCATACCATCACGTTGAAGCACACACACACACACACACACACACACACAGGGTCTGCACCAAGGCCTATCCACACGTGCTGTCCTGTACATATCTGAGTATGGGTTTAATCTGGGGTCTCCACCATCCATGTCTAATATATCTATTTTGGTTCGAAATCTTTCAGAAACTTAACTTTGTCCGCGCTCAGTCAAGTTTTGGAAATCATTGACTCTCTCTCTCTCTTTCTCGTTCTCTCTCTCTCTCTCTCTCCCTCTCTTTCTCGCTCCCTCTCTCTCTCTCTCTTTCTGTCTCTCCTTCATTGTCAGCTTTAGAACAAGTCAGATTAAACGTCCTTCAATTACAAAAAACAGTTAGAATCCAACAAGGCGTAACTCGTATACAAAGTACACAATAACTTGACATCACAATAATGATCTACATCTGCCTCCCGAGCCTTATGGCGACACGCTCCAACAAGTACATTTTAGCACGCACCCAGATTGATATGTTTTAAAACTGATTACATTTTTGCATTTTCGGGTGCATTCCTGTGGAAGTCCTTTCCTAAACATGGGCAGTTCTCTACCTTCAAATCAAATCTGCATGATTATCTTCACTCCTTCCAGCCACAACTGACACAGATTTAGAAATTCCGGTTGGCAATAACAAAGACGGCATTCATCATGATTCATGTCTCACTTATTGGAGCAGTTGTTATTTCTTTATTTCATTATTATCATCATCATTATCATCATTATCATTATTATCATTATCATTTTCATTTTCCTATTCTTTTCCTTTTCCTTTGTTGCTTTGTTCGGTTTGTTTTGTTCTACCTTGTAGGCCTGACTAGTCTTCGTTTCGTTGTACGATGACAACACTGGTGATGTAGCAGTCCTTGAAGCATCAGCTGGATTTGTCACACGAGGTTTGACAGACAGGGACAAGCTGCAGACGTGCCCGGTGTTGTCTGGAAGAGCGGGGAACTAATGATAAACCTGACACCGGTACAAGGGCACCGACCGTAAATGAATAAAAAGAAAGAAAGAAAGAAAGAATAAAAAACAACAACAACAACAACCAAAGAAAAAAAAGAAAAAAACCAACAACAAAAGAAAAAAACAAACAAACAAAAAAACCCCAACCCACCAATGATAATGCCACCTGCACCACCCCAATCCGAACCAACACCCACCAAAATTGGTTTGGTTTTTTTGGTGAAGATTTCCTTGTTAAGGATTACAAATAATTATGGCGACCCACACCCCGCTCCCCACACACACCGCTAATAATCAGTCCGTATTTTTTGTTTGTTTGTTTGCCTGTTCTGTGTGTGTGTGTGTGAGTGTGTGTGTGTGTGTGTGTGTGTGTGTGTGTGTGTGTGTGTGTGTGTGTGTGTGTGTGTGTGTGTGTGTGCTTTATGTGTGTGTGTGTGTGTGTGTGTGTGTGTGTGTGTGTGTGTGTGTGTGTGTGTGTGTGCTTTATGTGTGTGTGTGTGTGTGTGTGTGTGTGCTTTATGGTGGTGGGTTTTCTTCTCTCTGTTCTCCCTTCTTTGTTTGTTCTCCCTAGAAATGGGTCAGTCTTTGTTCCGGGAGCATCAGGAGGGATTTTGTTCTTGCTGAGAATGATCACCTACTGTGTATACGTCACGGTAAAAAGAAAGTGAAAAACAAACAAACAAACAAATGAAAACCAAAACAAAGAAAAAAGGTGTTCCAGCTCAGACCTACATGCTGGAAAAACTCATTCCTACATGACAACTGAGGGAACGTGGAACGTGGTTTGGTTTTGTCACTGTGTTTTCTTTTCTTCTGTTTGGGTTGTTGTTTTCCATTCCTTCATTCGTGTGTGTGTGTGTGTGTGTGTGTGTGTGTGTGTGTGTGTGTGTGAATCAGCTGGTCAGTTTTCTTGTCACACAAAGCCCAGGCAATAACGCGGGATTGAAATCACTGTGGCGATTTTCTCGGGCGCCGAAATCACTATGTGTAAATAGAGAATGAAATTACTCCACTAACTCACCGCAAATGGTGTTTTTTTTTTTTTGTTTTTTTTTTTTGGGGGGGAGGGGGGGGGGGGGTAAAAGAAAACAAACAAAACCCCCCACACCAATAGAACAACAAAAGGTGATGAATTGAAAGCCGCTATTTAGCTATTTCTGGAAGCAGGGCTTTTATCGTTACAAATCACTTGGCTCCGTACTGGCGAACCGAAATTCCCAGCAGCCAGTAACAGCTGGGCATTGTGTTCGATCCGCAGCACGGGTTCATATACCTCGTCTCTTCGCACTGGCAATGACTGACATCGTTTTTAATCCCAAACTTTAATCAGTCTGTCACAGACAGCTCATCAGAAACAGGTTAGCGAGGCGAGATGATTATGACACCACCACTACCACCACCCTGTACACATATCCACCCCCCAAGCCCCCCAACGTCCTTATCATTGGCTGATTGGAGGTGCTGGTTTCTCCAGGAAGCCTGTAACTGAAACACTGTCCACCTTTTCATAAGCTGACTAACTGGGGTCGTGGCCAGGAACCTGGGAGGTTGACTGGATCTGACGATGAAGGGAAGGTGGGGGAGGGGGGAGGGGGGAGGGGAGAGGACAGGGTGAGTTCGGATATAATGAACAGTTGCCGTGAGCTCCTAATATGGAAATCTCTCTCTCTCTCTCTCTCTCTCTCTCTCTCTCTCTCACCCACTTGATGTCGATTAATGGGTCAACTATGATAAAATTACCGATGTTCTCGGCGTGTTCCCGGCGTAGATTTCATGAAAGCGTTTGATATGATGGATTACACTCTTCAAAAAGTTGAAATTTTGTGGCTCACATGAGGAGAAAAGAACATTGGAATTTGTGTCCGCTTTTGATAGAAGACAGAAGACAAATCGGGTCTTGAATCGGAATGTTCCTTGCTGTCAGTCAGCTAATACGGAGTAACCCAAGGCCCGGTCTTGTGTCCGTCAGTATTTACCACCAAAATATGATTTTAATCAAATTCTTGCCCAGGTGGTCGGGACAGCAGTTGCCCCCTCTGAGGTTCTGATGGTCATGGCTGGACACGACTGACTATGATACATACATACATACATACATACATACATATGCATACATATGATTTGCCTCTGTGATATATGCGCAAACCATGTTCAGATGGACAGACTATGTATGCATCGAGGATCTAGCTGAGACAATGTATACATCGAGGATCTAGTTGAGACAATGTATATACCAAGGATCTAGCTGAGACAATGTATGCATCAAGGATCTAGCTGAGACAATGTATGCATCAAGGATCTAGCTGAGACAATGTATGCACCAAGGATCTAGTTGAGACAATGTATACATCGAGGATCTAGCTGAGACAATGTATGCACCAAGGATCTAGCTGAGACAATGTATACATCGAGGATCTAGCTGAGACAATGTATGCACCAAGGATCTAGTGGAGACAATGTATACACTGAGGATCTAGCTGAGACAATGTATGCAACAAGGATCTAGTTGAGACAATGTGTGCAACAAGGATCTAGTTGAGACAATGTATGCACCAAGGATCTAGTTGAGACAATGTGTGCATCAAGGATCTAGTTGAGACAATGTATGCATCAAGGATCTAGTTGAGACAATGTATGCATCAAGGATCTAGCTGAATAGTCTAATTTAGGTCACAGGCCTCCAGCCAAAGAAAAGGGAATTCCATACAGTCACCGGCACACGGAAACCACAAAATGGGTTCACACAACCTCCTGTCCCTCTCTATAAATGGTTAAGCAATAGAAGTAGGTCAGGATACAGTTTCTGATGTCATCATTAACAGTCACTGATCCTGGTCACATCACATGATAACCATGTGCAAAGCTCTCTATAAATACCAATCACCTTTCAACTACACATTTCAACAGTTGCTCTAACTGGGTCAGGCCAGACAAGGAAGGCATTGGAACCGAAATGTACATGTATGATTCTGATCTGCGCCTAATCAATGTCACATATCTTCAAATTAGCTACGGAAGACAAATTTCCGTTGTGTGTGTGTGTGTGTGTGTGTGCGTGTGTGTGTGTGTGTTTGTGTGTGTGTGTGTGTTTGTGTGTGTGTGTGTGTGTTGTGTTGTGTGTGTGTGTGTGTGTGTGTGCCTGTGTGTGCTTATTCCTGTCCAAAGCCCAGTGAAGCAGGAGGCAGAGGACTGTCCTCTATCAGCTGTCCAGGTCCATGTGTGTGTGTGTGTGTGTGTGTGTGTGTGTGTGTTGCCTGTTTGCCTTAATTCCTGTCCAAAGCCCAGTGAAGCAGGAGGCAGTGGACTGTCCTCTATCAGCTGTCCAGGTCCATGTGTGTGTGTGTGTGTGTGTGTGTGTGTGTGTTGCCTGTTTGCCTTAATTCCTGTCCAAAGCCCAGTGAAGCAGGAGGCAGTGCACTGTCCTCTATCAGCTGTCCAGGTCCATGTGTGTGTGTGTGTGTGTGTGTGTGTGTGTGTGCGCTGCCTGTTTGCCTTAATTCCTGTCCAAAGCCCAGTGAAGCAGGAGGCAGTGGACTGTCCTCTATCAGCTGTCCAGGTCCATGTGTGTGTGTGTGTGTGTGTGTGTGTGCTGCCTGTTTGCCTTAATTCCTGTCCAAAGCCCAGTGAAGCAGGAGGCAGAGGACTGTCCTCTATCAGCTGTCCAGGTCCATGTGTGTGTGTGTGTGTGTGTGTGTGTGTGTGTGCTGCCTGTTTGCCTTAATTCCTGTCCAAAGCCCAGTGAAGCAGGAGGCAGAGGACTGTCCTCTATCAGCTGTCCAGGTCCATGTGTGTGTGTGTGTGTGTGTGTGTGTTGCCTGTTTGCCTTAATTCCTGTCAAAAGCCCAGTGAAGCAGGAGGCAGAGGACTGTCCTCTTTCAGCTGTCCAGGTCCATGTGTGTGTGTGTGTGTGTGTGTGTGTGTGCTGCCTGTTTGCCTTAATTCCTGTCAAAAGCCCAGTGAAGCAGGAGGCAGAGGACTGTCCTCTATCAGCTGTCCAGGTCCATGTGTGTGTGTGTGTGTGTGTGTGTGTGCTGCCTGTTTGCCTTAATTCCTGTCAAAAGCCCAGTGAAGCAGGAGGCAGAGGACTGTCCTCTATCAGCTGTCCAGGTCCATGTGTGTGTGTGTGTGTGTGTGTGTGTGCTGCCTGTTTGCCTTAATTCCTGTCCAAAGCCCAGTGAAGCAGGAGGCAGAGGACTGTCCTCTATCAGCTGTCCAGGTCCAGCTGTCTGTCTGGCTTCTCCACGCACCATCTGCGCGTCTGTCTGTCAGCAAAAAGTGGGTCGGTGGGGAGACAATGGGTCAGTCACCCATCAGGCCTGCAGTTCCTGACTCCCCCCCCCCCCCCCACCACCTGGAACCTACTATCCCCACCACCCTCCCTCTCTGCACGCGCAGCCGATATTCTCCATCCTGCCAACGCATCCCCTATACGGTCACTAGGTTCATGCCACGAGTGACCTTTTTTTTGCCTAAAAAAGGGAAGAGAATTAGTAGGTGGCACAGTTTCACGTCAATCAAGCAAATCAGATCAGTTTCTGTCTTGATCAAAGAAAAACATGACACAGGAAATGACGGAGCGTAATGGTAACAATAGAATTCATTCCCTGCCTGCTGTCTTGGTTTCATTCTATTTATCTTCACCCACCAGCAGTGTAACTAGTACAGTGCAAAAGAAACTAGTGAAGAAAACTGCATTCAAGTAACTGGTATGGTTGATAATGGCATTGAATGACGTTAAATGATAGAGATATTTTCTTTTGGTTATTCAACGACAAGGGCACAGTGGCCCACATTCTATCTGTCTGTCTGTCCGCGTCTCTCTCTCTCTCTCTCTCTCTCTGTGTGTGTGTGTGTGTGTGTGTGTGTGTGTGTGTGTGTGTGTGTGTCTCTATCTATCAATCTATCTTTCTCTCCCTCTCTGTCCATCTGATAATCTGTTGTTTTTTCTCTCTTTATCCGTCTCTCATTTCGTATCCGACTCTCTTTGTCTGTCTATCTTTTTCGGTCTCTCTCTCTTTGCTTCTCCCTCCCTCTCTCTCTGTATCCCCCTTTCTCTCTCTGTCTCTCTCTCTCTCTGTATCCCCCTTTCTCTCTCTGTCCCTCCCTCTCTCTCTGTATCCCCCTTTCTCTCTCTGTCCCTCTCTCTCTCTGTATCCCCCTTTCTCTCTCTGTCCCTCCCTCTCTCTCTGTATCCCCCTTTCTCTCTCTGTCCCTCTCTCTCTCTCTGTATCCCCCCTTTCTCTCTCTGTCCCTCCCTCTCTCTCTGTATCCCCCTTTCTCTCTCTGTCCCTCTCTCTCTCTCTCTGTATCCCCCCTTTCTCTCTCTCTCTCTGTATCCCCCCTTTCTCTCTCTCTCTCTCTCTCTCTCTCTCTGTATCCCCTTTCTCTCTCTCTCTCTCTCTCTCTCTCTCTCTCTCTCTCTCTCTCTCTCTCTCTCACCCACTTGATGTCGATTAATGGGTCAACTATGATAAAATTACCGATGTTCTCGGCGTGTTCCCGGCGTAGATTTCATGAAAGCGTTTGATATGATGGATTACACTCTTCAAAAAGTTGAAATTTTGTGGCTCACATGAGGAGAAAAGAACATTGGAATTTGTGTCCGCTTTTGATAGAAGACAGAAGACAAATCGGGTCTTGAATCGGAATGTTCCTTGCTGTCAGTCAGCTAATACGGAGTAACCCAAGGCCCGGTCTTGTGTCCGTCAGTATTTACCACCAAAATATGATTTTAATCAAATTCTTGCCCAGGTGGTCGGGACAGCAGTTGCCCCCTCTGAGGTTCTGATGGTCATGGCTGGACACGACTGACTATGATACATACATACATACATACATACATACATATGCATACATATGATTTGCCTCTGTGATATATGCGCAAACCATGTTCAGATGGACAGACTATGTATGCATCGAGGATCTAGCTGAGACAATGTATACATCGAGGATCTAGTTGAGACAATGTATATACCAAGGATCTAGCTGAGACAATGTATGCATCAAGGATCTAGCTGAGACAATGTATGCATCAAGGATCTAGCTGAGACAATGTATGCACCAAGGATCTAGTTGAGACAATGTATACATCGAGGATCTAGCTGAGACAATGTATGCACCAAGGATCTAGCTGAGACAATGTATACATCGAGGATCTAGCTGAGACAATGTATGCACCAAGGATCTAGTGGAGACAATGTATACACTGAGGATCTAGCTGAGACAATGTATGCAACAAGGATCTAGTTGAGACAATGTGTGCAACAAGGATCTAGTTGAGACAATGTATGCACCAAGGATCTAGTTGAGACAATGTGTGCATCAAGGATCTAGTTGAGACAATGTATGCATCAAGGATCTAGTTGAGACAATGTATGCATCAAGGATCTAGCTGAATAGTCTAATTTAGGTCACAGGCCTCCAGCCAAAGAAAAGGGAATTCCATACAGTCACCGGCACACGGAAACCACAAAATGGGTTCACACAACCTCCTGTCCCTCTCTATAAATGGTTAAGCAATAGAAGTAGGTCAGGATACAGTTTCTGATGTCATCATTAACAGTCACTGATCCTGGTCACATCACATGATAACCATGTGCAAAGCTCTCTATAAATACCAATCACCTTTCAACTACACATTTCAACAGTTGCTCTAATTGGGTCAGGCCAGACAAGGAAGGCATTGGAACCGAAATGTACATGTATGATTCTGATCTGCGCCTAATCAATGTCACATATCTTCAAATTAGCTACGGAAGACAAATTTCCGTTGTGTGTGTGTGTGTGTGTGTGCGTGTGTGTGTGTGTGTTTGTGTGTGTGTGTGTGTTTGTGTGTGTGTGTGTGTGTGTGTGTGTGTGTGTGTGTGTGTTGCCTGTTTGCCTTAATTCCTGTCAAAAGCCCAGTGAAGCAGGAGGCAGAGGACTGTCCTCTTTCAGCTGTCCAGGTCCATGTGTGTGTGTGTGTGTGTGTGTGTGTGTGTGTTGCCTGTTTGCCTTAATTCCTGTCCAAAGCCCAGTGAAGCAGGAGGCAGTGGACTGTCCTCTATCAGCTGTCCAGGTCCATGTGTGTGTGTGTGTGTGTGTGTGTGTGTGTGTGTTGCCTGTTTGCCTTAATTCCTGTCCAAAGCCCAGTGAAGCAGGAGGCAGTGCACTGTCCTCTATCAGCTGTCCAGGTCCATGTGTGTGTGTGTGTGTGTGTGTGTGTGTGTGTGCGCTGCCTGTTTGCCTTAATTCCTGTCCAAAGCCCAGTGAAGCAGGAGGCAGTGGACTGTCCTCTATCAGCTGTCCAGGTCCATGTGTGTGTGTGTGTGTGTGTGTGTGTGCTGCCTGTTTGCCTTAATTCCTGTCCAAAGCCCAGTGAAGCAGGAGGCAGAGGACTGTCCTCTATCAGCTGTCCAGGTCCATGTGTGTGTGTGTGTGTGTGTGTGTGTGTGTGTGCTGCCTGTTTGCCTTAATTCCTGTCCAAAGCCCAGTGAAGCAGGAGGCAGAGGACTGTCCTCTATCAGCTGTCCAGGTCCATGTGTGTGTGTGTGTGTGTGTGTGTGTGTTGCCTGT
>NC_134890.1:34312969-34315469 GCF_041734735.1 Babylonia areolata | reverse complement strand
ACATCAAACACACCATCCTACACTTCCCACAGGACATCACACACACCATCCTACACTTCCCACAGGACATCACACACCATCCTACACTTCCTACAGGACATCACACACCATCCTACACTTCCCACAGGACATCAAACACACCATCCTACACTTCCCACAGGACATCACACACACCATCCTACACTTCCCACAGGACATCACACACCATCCTACACTTCCCACAGGACATCACACACACCATCCTACACTTCCCACAGGACATCACACACCATCCTACACTTCCCACAGGACATCACACACACCATCCTACACTTCCCACAGGACATCACACACACCATCCTACACTTCCAACAGGACATCACACACCATCCTACACTTCGCACAGGACATCACACACACCATCCTACACTTCCCACAGGACATCACACACCATCCTACACTTCCAACAGGACATCACACACCATGACTACACTTCGCACAGGACATCACACACACCATCCTACACTTCCCACAGGACATCACACACCATCCTACACTTCCCACAGGATATCACACACACCATCCTACACTTCCAACAGGACATCAAACACACCATCCTACACTTCCCACAGGACATCACACACCATCCTACACTTCCCACAGGACATCACACACCATCCTACACTTCCCACAGGACATCACACACTTCCCACAGGACATCACGCACCCTCCTACACTTCCCACAGGACACCACACACCATCCTACACTTCCCACAGGACATCACACACACCATCCTACACTTCCCACAGGACATCACACACCATCCTACACTTCCTACAGGACATCACACACCATCCTACACTTCCCACAGGACATCAAACACACCATCCTACACTTCCCACAGGACATCACACACACCATCCTACACTTCCCACAGGACATCACACACCATCCTACACTTCCCACAGGACATCACACACACCATCCTACACTTCCCACAGGACATCACACACCATCCTACACTTCCCACAGGACATCACACACCATCCTACACTTCCCACAGGATATCACACAGTATCCCACACTTCCCACAGGACATCACACACCATCCTACACTTCCCACAGGACATCACACACCATCCTACACTTCCCACGGGACATCACACACACCATTCTACACTTCCCACAGGACATCACACACCATCCTACACTTCCCACAGGACATCACACACCATCCTACACTTCCCACAGGACATCACACACAGCATCCTACACTTCCTACAGGACATCACACACCATCCTACACTTCCCACAGGACATCACACACCATCCTACACTTCCTACAGGACATCACACACACCATTCTACACTTCCCACAGGACATCACACACACCATTCTACACTTCCCACAGGACATCACACACCATCCTACACTTCCCACAGGACATCACACACACCATCCTACACTTCCCACAGGACATCACACACACCATTCTACACTTCCCACAGGACATCACACACCATCCTACACTTCCCACAGGAGGACATCAAATGCAATTCTACAATCAACTTAAGAAAACACAAGGACGTCGTTCTAAACTTAGCACATGGGAAGATAACAAGTCAAGGTCTGCCAGTCAATGTCCCAATAGTGTCCCATGTCAATGGTTTTGTACCTATTCCCAGCGACCCATGGAAGGTGAGGACACCAACAGGCACTTAAGAAGTGTTGTTCACAGCATCAGTGCATAATGAGATAGCCTGTGGGAGGTTTGGTCAGCAACAAGGGCAGGGTGAGGGGAAGGGGGTGGTTCTTTTCAAGGCCAGTCATCTCAGTCACGAAAACAAGCGCGCCCACTGGGTCTTTCACACGGACACTGTCAACAGATTGATTTTCTCTGTGCGAATTCGGACTGCTCACCCCGCTGTGAGAGTTCCCTTTACTGCAGGGCCACCCATATATTTTGGTTCTGGGTTTTTTTTCTGTATGTGTTTGTTTAATCAATACCAAAGCGGATTTTTCTACACAATTTTACCAGGGAGAACCTTTCCGAGGGGCCCCGTCTTGTCCTCTCACCCCGTGCTTCACTCCCAACCTCTGCCGGGAAAGTTGCGCGGGTACGGAGCGGCCGTTGAGTTCAGGCCGTTATCAAGGACTGATTATCACACCACTCCACGCTTAAAAATAGCCCGTCACCCCAACAACGGGAGGGGGGGGGGAGTAAGGGTGGTGGTGGAGGAAGACGGGGGGTGGGGTGGGGGGGTGGAGTAAGGGTGGTGGTGGAGGAAGACGGGGGGGGGGGGGGGGGGGGGGGGGGGGGGGGTAGCACTGACGAAGGGTGGACAACAACTGTGTTCCGAAAACAGGACAGTTATCGGACTTCAACCGTTCATTGCAATGTGTTTCCAAGGCCAGAGACAATGACAGCGACTAACTCAGTGATGTTTCAAAGGAGACAGAGAGAGGGGGAGGGAGGGAGGGAGGGAGAGAGAGATCGAAATCGAAAATCGAGAGAGAGA
>NC_134890.1:34282969-34310469 GCF_041734735.1 Babylonia areolata | reverse complement strand
TAAGTCCTGTCAGTGCGGAGTCATCTGCAAACTTAACGAGGGGACACGAATTGGTCAGACTTCTGCATTCAGCCATATACAAGGTAAAAAGAAAAGGCGAGAGGACTGTACCTTGTGGTGCACCTGTGTTTGTGAAAGAGACAGTAGACATAAAATCATTTAATTTTACAAACTGAGGCCTTTTAGTAAGATAGTCTAAAACCCATAAAATCGTCGGAAAAGCGAGTCCCATGTGCATCAGCTTTTTTGCTAAGAGGTGAGGTTGAATTGTATTAAAAGCACTAGAAAAATCAAAGAACATCAAGCGGACACAGGTATTTGATTTGTCTAGGTGTTCATAGATTTTGTTCAAGACAAACAGTATTGCATCATCCGTACATCTGTTCCTCCTGTATGCAAATTGCAAGGGATCTAAAAATGGTTTGACAGACTCCTGCAGATAGACAAGTATCACTCTCTCAAAAACTTTCATCACAGCAGATGTCAGTGCTACAGGACGGAGGTCATTCATACATGAAACATGTGTTTTCTTAGGTACAGGTATAATGCAGGAAGTTTTCCAGATAGATGGTATTTTGCATTCACTAAGAGACTGATTAAAAATAATTGTTAAAATCTGGTAGAGCTGAGCTGCACAGTATTTCAGTGTATTTGATCGGATCATATCAGGACCAGGTGCTTTGTTTGGTTTCACTCGTTTTAATTGTGAAAGCACTTCCTCTTCAGACACAACAATGCATTCGTCCTTCTTAACATTTAAAATATCACTTAAATCTTGTCTTTCTGCGCTAAAATCGTGACAATCAAAACGAGCAAAAAAGTCATTCAGTTTGTTTGCTTCTTCTTCTGATGATGATAAAACCGTTTCTTTCCCCCCCTTCCTACCTTTGTATCCACTCATTAGTTTCATCCCTTCCCACACCCCTTTCATGTTGTTGCTGAGTAATTTGTTTTCTATTTTCCGCTTATAGTTTTCTCTGCCCTCTTGCAAGTCTTTCTTAACCTGTCTTTGTGCTTCCCTAATCTCTTCTTTTACCCCTCCCTTAAAAGCACTTTTCTTAGCATTTAGAGTACCTTTGATACGTTTCGAAATCCAGGGTTTGTTATTGGCAAAAATTTTAACATCTCTAGCTGGAACAACACAATCTTCACAAAACTTAATGTAATCTGTAACTGTATCTGTTAATTCACATACATTGTCCGTGGCCTCAACAAACACATTCCAGTCTGTGCACTCAAAACAGCCTCTTAAGGTGTCAATGGAGTCAGCTGACCAGTCACGCACTGACACTTTCACAGGCGGCTGACGTTTCACTAAAGGTCTGTAACGTGGCAACAGATAGGTTAGGCTGTGGTCAGAACGTCCAAGGGGTGGCAGCTGTACAGAAGAATAAGAATCCGGTACATTAGAATAAAACAAATCAATTGTCTTGTTCTTGCGGGTTGGGACAGTAACATGCTGGTAAAAATTTGACAAAAGGAGATTGATGATGTCCCTTTCAACTGAAACACTTTCTTTAAAAACTTCACATTTTTTACGGATATCACTGTAGGCGTTACACACAAAAAGAAAATGAATTTCGTCTTCTGTCTGCGCCCCACACATAGGGCATGGGGGTTGAATGGATGTGTCAATGGAGTACCATCGAGAAAGAAAGAGAGAGAGAGGGGGAGAGAGAGAGGGAGAAGGAGACGAGAGAGAGGGGAGAGAGAGAGAGAGAGAGAACTCATTTCACAATGTTCTTTGAAGAGAGAGAGAGATAGAGAGGGCAAGAGAGAGAAAAAGAAGAGAGAGTATTTATATCCTAATAATCTTTGGAGAGACAGAGACACAGAGGAGAAGCGCAGGGAGTGTAGGAGTTGAAAGGGGAGACGTGGGCTGCTTCCTGCCCTGCCCTCTCCCCACATAAAGCCAGGATTGAGAGAACTCACCAGATCCCAGCCTTGACTACAGCATTAATATCAACAGAACTCACCAGATCCCAGCCTTGACTACAGCATTAACAGAACTCACCAGATCCCAGCCTTGACTACAGCATTAACAGAACTCACCAGATTAGAGCATTAATATTAACAGAACTCACCAGATTGGAGCATTAATGTGAACAGAACTCACCAGATCGGAGCATTAATATGAACAGAATTCACCAGATTAGAGCATTAATATGAACATAGCTCACCAGATTGGAGCATTAATATGAACAGAACTCACCATATTAGAGCATTAATATGAATAGAACTCACCAGATTGAAGCATTAATATGAACAGAATTCACCAGATTAGAGCATTACTATGAAGAGAACTCACCAGATTGAAGCATTAATATGAACAGAACTCACCAGATTGGAGCATTAATATGAACAGAACTCACCAGATTGAAGCATTAATATGAACAGAACTCACCAGATCGGAGCATTAATATGAACAGAACTCACCATATTAGAGCATTAATATGAACAGAACTCACCAGATCGGAGCATTAATATGAACAGAACTCACCAGATCGGAGCATTAATATGAACAGAACTCACCAGATCGGAGCATTACTATGAACAGAACTCACCAGATCGGAGCATTACTGTGAACAGAACTCACCAGATCGGAGCATTAATATGAACAGAACTCACCAGATCGGAGCATTACTATGAACAGAACTCACCAGATCGGAGCATTAATATGAACAGAACTCACCAGATCGGAGCATTACTGTGAACAGAACTCACCAGATCGGAGCATGAATATGAACAGAACTCACCAGATCGGAGCATGAATATGAACAGAACTCACCAGATCGGAGCATTACTATGAACAGAACTCACCAGATTGAAGCATTACTATGAACAGAACTCACCAGATCGGAGCATTAATATGAACAGAACTCACCAGATCGGAGCATTAATATGAACAGAACTCACCAGATCGGAGCATTAATATGAACAGAACTCACCAGATCGGAGTCCCATGAGAGACTCAGAAGAGGGGGATTCAGACGAGAGATTGGAGATACCCGATTTAGCCCTGCTTTATCTCAAAGGGGTAGCTGCACGTACCACTCGGGTGGCTGGGACGGAAATGGCCAAAATAGCTACCACCCGAGATAACGTGGAGACTTACCCGCCGGGTGTCACACCCCCAGATAGCAAGGTGTGCTGGCGGTGGGTGGAGGGGGTTGGGTGGAAAAGTGGGGGGGTAGATGATGGGACCTTGGAGATGGGGGTGGGGGAGGGGGGCGGAAGTGTGGAGAGAAGGGTGGAGGTGGCGTGCTGAGATGGGGGGGGGGGGGGGGGGCGGAAGTGTGGAGAGAAGGGTGGAGGTGGCGTGCCCTGTCCGGACCCATGTCCATTTGTTTTTATAACTGTGTCTGTTTCTGGATTTCTCTGTCCCGTTTTATCTGCTTTATGAACAGTCTCTGTATTTTGGTCACACTCTCTATCTCTATATCTCTCTGAAACACACACACACACACACACACACACACACACACACACACACACAGAAACAAACAACACACACACACACACAGAAACAAACAAAACACACACACACACACACACACACACACACACACACACACACAAACAAACACACACACACAACACACACACACACACACACACACACACAACCACTTCCTTGCTTCATCCACGCAGCCCGCCCCTCCCAGAAGAGAGGATGTATCCGTCATTCTTCAGACCATCAGCCCTCACTTGAAGGATTGTCATCACGTGTCATCAGTAATATCGGCGCTATTTTGAGTTATGTCATGCCTTTGTTATGATAGTCAGTCGTGTTCAACTATGACCATTCTGAACAGCAGAGGAGGTAACTGCTGTCCCGACTATCTGGGCTAGAATTTGATTATAGTGGAGAGCGTCTTGCCCAAGTTACATCCCCACTCTCTCGGCCAAGAGGGTTTTAGGATAGTCCGCGTTGGGATGATTCCCAAAGGCCAACCAGCCCCCAAGGCTGCAGCACTAAGAGCCAGTGCAGTTTTGCCTCCTAGTTTGCCTTTGTTAACTGACTGATTAACTGATTTACTTGTCTGTGTTATTGTTGACCTGTAGTGTTGTCCACTGTCCTGATTTCGCCCCTCTGTGTACTGTTTGCATCACGTATCGAACAGATATATGTTGGAATTTGGCCATGGTCTCAGTAAGTGCTGGGTTGGGTGAGGGTTACTAGTGTGTTCGCTTATAGAGCGTCACACACACACACACACACACACACACACACACAACCAACACACACACACACACACACACACACACACCCCTGTAAACTATACAGCAATATATACAGTAATAAATGATATAATAATAATCCCCCTCAACATTTGAGTCTCGGTACATTATGATCACCGGCGACAATATGTGCCAGCGTCATACCTACAGGTCTGGGACCCCAATGTTTACGTCAGGTGCTGAGGTGTGGGCCAGGTCAACTTTGGACAGAGCACTGACCGGGTGTGTCCACTCCCGTCCACTCCACATTCACACCCACACACATACCACAACATAAGCTCGAGAAAGCGCCGCGCACATAATACGCGTACAAACACGGACACGAACACACACTGGCACGCAGATACATATTTCTATGAAACACACACGTACGCATAACAACAACAACAACAACAACAACAGCAATACTAACAAAATCACTATTACTTTTTTTTTAATTAAAAAAAAAAACACACACCTCAGGAAGCGTTTATTCTATTACATTGACGAAGTCCTCCTAGTATATGTCTCGCATCTATATGATGGACATTTTCTTGCCGTACTTAGTCTTCAGCGTTAGTGATGGTATGTCAGTGTTTTTAAATGACTTAGTGTATTTGTGTAAATGTATGTAGTAATGTCATTTAAATAAACGCATTTACCTACCACATAAAGCAAACAGTCAAAGAGTGTTATGTTCACATTATGAATGGACACAATAGTCTGTTTGGTTTATTCCCTTCTTTCCTCAATTACATAATTATGTTTGTGTCCACATAATATGCCAATCCATCACTTGATCATGTGCATACAAAGAAAAAATAACAACAAATCACTGTTTTATTATCTATCATTATAATCATCATTACTATCATTATTAATGTTATTTTTATCATTATCATCATAATTACTCCTAACATAGCGCCTTCAGTCAGAGACCAACTGTAATGGCTTCACACACACACACACACACACACACACACACACACAGGGAGGGAGCACAGTCTGGTGTAAACTGCACCACATAAATTACTGTCAACGCCCGGAACCGCGCGTGTGTGTGTGTATGTGTGTGTGTGTGTGCGTGCCTGCATGCGTGTGTGTGTGCTCGCGCGCCCGCCCCCCCCCATCCCCCCCTCCTCCACATGTCCTCCCACCTACAATATGTAAATGCGACAGTCAGCCAGACCACTCTACCATACAGACCATCAGACAGTGTGTTGCCTGACTTCCTGCACACTGCTGACTTCACTATCTGGTGCTGATGGTCAGCATGCAATGCTGAAGACAATTACCGGTACACATGAAGCAGTGTGCGTGTGAGAGGAGGTAGTTAAATTGAGGAATAGGAGTGGCTGGGGCGTACGGGGGCGGGAGGGGGGATGTTAATGGTGGTGGTGATGGTGTGAGAGGAGGTGTTTGTCTGTGTGTGTGGGGTGGGGGGTGGGGGGTGTAGACACTGCGTTATTCAGCGTTATGTTGACACACACACTTGTAACCCCAATTAACACAGTCCTGCACCCTAACCCACTCCCCCCCTCCTACCCCCCTCTACTCCCCTGCCTCCCCCCTCCATGCCCCTCCCCCCTCCTCCCCGTTTCGCTGAGGTCAACACAGCGGTCAATACGTCTGTTGCCATCCTTGCTGTTTGAGAACGTTCTTCAAGGTCCATCAACAGTCTCACTTTCAAGGAGGCTTCGCTACGTCCGGATAAACCCATATACGCTACGCCACATCTGCTAAGCAGAAGCCTGACTGCAGCAAACCCCGACACGCTTAGTCAGGCCTAGGGTGCATGCATTTACATTTGTGTACCTTCCAGAGAGGATAGCTTCTACATCATTTTGCCAAAGGACACTATCTTTGTTGCCATGGGTTCTTTTTCAGTGCGTCAAGTGTGTGCTGCACACGGGGCTTCGGTTGATCGTCTCATCTGAATGACCAGGTGCTCAGTTTGATTTTCCAGTCAGACCTGGGAGGTAGTGCTCAGTTTGATGTTCCTGTCAGACCTGGGAGGTAGTGCTCAGTTTGATGTTCCTGTCAGACCTGGGAGGTAGTGCTCAGTTTGATGTTCCAGTCAGACCTGGGAGGTAGTGCTCAGTTTGATGTTCCTGTCAGACCTGGGAGGTAGTGCTCAGTTTGATGTTCCTGTCAGACCTGGGAGGTAGTGCTCAGTTTGATGTTCCAGTCAGACCTGGGAGGTAGTGCTCAGTTTGATGTTCCTGTCAGACCTGGGAGGTAGTGCTCAGTTTGATGTTCCTGTCAGACCTGGGAGGAAGAGCTCAGTTTGATGTTCCTGTCAGACCTGGGAGGTAGGGAGAGAGAGTTTGATGTTCCAGTCAGACCTGGGAGGTAGTGCTCAGTTTGATGTTCCAGTCAGACCTGGGAGGTAGTGCTCAGTTTGATGTTCCTGTCAGACCTGGGAGGAAGGGTGCTCAGTTTGATGTTCCTGTCAGACCTGGGAGGTAGTGTGCTCAGTTTGATGTTCCAGTCAGACCTGGGAGGTAGTGTGCTCAGTTTGATGTTCCTGTCAGACCTGGGAGGAAGAGCTCAGTTTGATGTTCCAGTCAGACCTGGGAGGTAGGGAGAGAGAGTTTGATGTTCCAGTCAGACCTGGGAGGTAGTGCTCAGTTTGATGTTCCTGTCAGACCTGGGAGGTAGTGCTCAGTTTGATGTTCCTGTCAGACCTGGGAGGTAGTGCTCAGTTTGATGTTCCTGTCAGACCTGGGAGGTAGGGAGAGAGAGTTTGATGTTCCAGTCAGACCTGGGAGGTAGGGTGCTCAGTTTGATGTTCCTGTCAGACCTGGGAGGTAGGGAGAGAGAGTTTGATGTTCCTGTCAGACCTGGGAGGTAGTGCTCAGTTTGATGTTCCTGTCAGACCTGGGAGGTAGGGAGAGAGAGTTTGATGTTCCTGTCAGACCTGGGAGGTAGGGAGAGAGAGTTTGATGTTCCTGTCAGACCTGGGAGGTAGTGCTCAGTTTGATGTTCCAGTCAGACCTGGGAGGTAGTGTGCTCAGTTTGATGTTCCTGTCAGACCTGGGAGGTAGTGTGCTCAGTTTGATGTTCCTGTCAGACCTGGGAGGAAGTGCTCAGTTTGATGTTCCTGTCAGACCTGGGAGGTAGTGCTCAGTTTGATGTTCCTGTCAGACCTGGGAGGTAGTGCTCAGTTTGATGTTCCTGTCAGACCTGGGAGGAAAGGTGAGAGCGGGAATGGAACCCAGGCCCTCACGGACACTGTGTTGGAGAAGCCTGTCAATCATTCTGCCACTTTCCCCCTTCTCAACAAATGACTCATATTCTCATTCTTACTCAGTTCATACTGTAAAAGAACCCAATAAAACGATTATAATCTTCTTTTTCTTTAAATCACAGTTCCAAATAAGTTCGGTATGGGTAACTGAGAACAGCGTGTAATTGCGAACGATTTGTATACCGCCCCTCTTCGCAGCGTTCTTAACGGTTGCATTTCATAATTTAAAGTCTGCTTCGATCTTTCTCTAATACCTTAATGAATATCCATTTCCAAGAATCAGTCAAACATTAGCTGTTTCTGGCTATTTCCGCGCTGTTTCTTTTTTTTTTTTTTTTTTTAACTTTTTAAAAAATTTTCCAAAAACATGTATACAATACAGAGAATAGTATGAACCAAACAGTATACAACGAGCATCTTCCACTACAGGGAGATAGATAAGACAAAATAAAACAAAACAGGCTATAGCAAGGCAAAACAAATCTGTAACAACAACATCAACAGCAATAACAACAACAACAAACAAATAAACAAACAAACACACACACACACACAAAAATATAAATAAATAAATAAATAAAAATAAAAATAAAATAAAAAGAAGAAAGGAAGATTTGTCCAATCATTCAATCAATCAATGCTTACATCTTAATGATTGTAGTAATCATGGTGATGTAAGATGACATTAATAGTAAATAGCCTAGACCAGTTGTGACATAGCAACAGCATCAAATGTATCAACTATTATAGTAATGGTATCTAGGGTAAGGCGAAAGCGAGTGGTGACATTATAATGTCATAATAATAATGATCATGAGTATACCACTTCTGCATTATTGGAAAAGAAAACTTGTGATTGGTCACATTGTAAAGACAACAGCAACTATAAGAGTTAAAAAAACAACAACAAATAATACATATTGAGAAATAAATAAAGACATGTTAGTACAAAGTAAGGACTGTTATATAGAATGGTAACTATGGAACATGTGAAATTATGATTAAGTAACAGTTTCCATAATTGGAAGGTAACTGTTCCACTTTGTACGGAAAGCATGATGGTTCATTAGTATATAAGATGCATGTTCTTCGATTTTGTATCTGTATCTGAGCTGTGTTTTAAATGCATTGAGTTGTGGTGGTTGTTTATTGAATTTGCATTTGTACAGAAAGTTTTTGGCAAGTAAAATAATAAAATCTAAAATGTCATCTGTAGCAAATGTGTGTGAGTTTCCAAATAAAACTAATTCTTCACATAATTGGGCATTGTATACATTATTGCATTTGTTATTAATATCAGTTTGGAAAGCAGTCCAAAATCTCTGCACAATCTCACATCTCCAAAAAAGGTGTTCAATGGTTTCTGGATGTGATCCACAGAAGCTACATTTATCATTATGAGAGATATTCATCTGTTTCAGTGATTTGTTTGTTGCAATAATCCTATGAACTAATCTTATTTGAAACCATTTTAAGTTAACATCACTTATTCTGTGTATTTTGTGAAATGTCTGTTTCCAATTAATGTTCAGTTGCAACAAATCGTTCCATTTCTTACAGCATTTAGGGGTCGTATTGTTTTTAACTAGAGTACCATAATAAACTTTTGTTCCTTTTTTCACTGAATATATCATTTGTAATGATTTTCTCATCTGCAAAGCAGTGTTATTATCAATTTTAATGTTTAGGTTTTTTATACAATTTCTAACTGACCTTATGCAACCATTTAAAGTAAGGAAATTTGTTATATTTCCATGCTTTTGACTAAAATCTTCATAGGAAAGGAAACTACTGTCCCCGTACACTAGATGAGAAATATTCCAGACCCCCTTTTCCATCCAATTTCTGTATGATAAAATCTTACTTCCAATTTTAATATTTTGGTTCAGAAAGATTGGTTCTGCTAAAACTTCTTTACTACTTAATAGTGGGACCTTCTGACAAAATTCTTTGTAGGCTTGGAAAACATGGATCCAGAACTTATTCTTATCATTAGGTGTTGGTAGACAGGGTCCATATCTATCAATATCTTTGATAACTGGATTGCTTTCTTTTATTATTATTGTCCATTTATGGTTTGAAAACTTTAATTTACGTATCCAGCTCAGTTTAAGACCTTTAATAAATTGTTTGATGTCAAACATTCCTAATCCTCCTAATATTGTACTTTTAATTACTGTTTTTCTACTTATTCGATCCTGTTTTTTGTTCCAAATAAACTTGAAACATGCCTTCTGCAGCTCATCAATATATTCATCAGGTGGATTTGGTAGAAACATCCATACCGCGCTGTTTCTTCTCTTCGCGCACCACTGTCCACCAAGGTTCCAGACGTACTCTCAAAATCCTAAAATCAAGGGAAGCAAGTGGTAAGGCTTGGACTTTGACACAGCTTGGAGTAGTTGATTTGATCGGACATGTTGAATGCGCACTACCAGTGCTAGGAGAATACAAGAAAGCATATTGGTGACAGATCAGAACGTCAGTTTTGACAAGAATCTGCAAAACAGTGTCGTTTGCAATTAGACCATAGGATATTTTGACGTGGGTGTATTTGCGAACGATGCTGCACAGTTACTGATCACTCTTAAAAGGGTGTGTTTGTGTGGGTGTGGGGAGTTGGGTGAGTGCGTATTAATGTCTGTCTGTGTGTTTGTGTGCATGTGTGATCAAAACCAACAATACAAGTCTGGTGCGATGTTCCAATAATATGTTATGTCTAATGAGTTAAAGACCTGCTTCTGTTTTAATTATCTAAATGTACCCAAAGCCATCGTTCGCAATTAGACTTGCTATTTCAAACGTCGACAAAACATTGAAAATAATGAGCAGATGAACTTTTGCTGGTGCAACCAGTTGGAGAAATCCTTCAAAAACAAAAGAACTACGTTAGACTGTCGTACGAGATGTTATCTTTACAGTACACAAGTTGAGCTGATAGCTTCAACTGGATCGTTCGCAATTAGGCACACCTACCTGCAATTAGGCACACCTACCTGTAATTAGGCACACCTACCTGCACTAACATTGCTCTCTGCAGAAGTGAAATAAAGGCCAAAAGACTGACTGGTGTTTAAGCAAAACGAATGGACAGTCAGTTCTTGTAGGATGTTTCCAGAGAGAGAGAGAGAGAGAGAGAGAGAGAGAGAGAGAGAGAAGACTTCTGAAGAGGAATGTTGGGCTTACACACACACACACACACACACACACACACACACACACACTGTTCCGGACATGACTCAGACAATGTGTGTGTGTGTGTGTGGGGGGGGGGCGGGGGGGGCAAGAGCGGTAGGGGGGTGCGTTTGTGAGTGTGTGTGTGTGTGTGTGTCCGTGCATGCGTGCGTGCGTGTCGAACGTGCGTGCGTGCGTGCGCAGGATCGTGCGTACGTGCATGTGTTTGTGTGGTAACTGGTGGCATGGTCATTTGCATGGTAATGCATCATGCATGAGGAGTGTTAGAGAGAAAATGATTAGGTGGACATCATGGCGTCTGTTATCGCCACACATCGATAGAACTCTCTCTCTCTCTCTCTGTCTGTCTCTCTCCCTCTCTGTCTCTCTCTCTCTCTTTGGGTGTCTATTTAGGTTTGGGACTACGTGACAAGACTACTTACTCTGTGTTTTCAGAAAATGTGAACGTTTGAAAATGTGATATTGTGTTGATCATTATCATGTGACGTGATGTCCTTGAGGTGTGACTGATTAGGATTCCCACTGTGAAGGGAGGTTTGTGACTGCAGTCTGTATGTCGGCTTCACCCACACGTGAATGTGCTGATTTCCACTGTGAAGGGAGGTT
This sequence comes from Babylonia areolata, assembly GCF_041734735.1. Lineage (NCBI taxonomy): Eukaryota > Metazoa > Mollusca > Gastropoda > Neogastropoda > Buccinidae > Babylonia > Babylonia areolata. The sequence goes on along the minus strand of NC_134890.1, from coordinate 34,299,197 downwards.
TGTGACTGCAGTCTGTATGTCGGCTTCACCCACACGTGAATGTGCTGATTTCCACTGTGAACGGAGGTTTGTGACTGCAGTCTGTATGTCGGCTTCACCCACACGTGAATGTGCTGATTTCCACTGTGAAGGGAGGTTTGTGACTGCAGTCTGTATGTCGGCTTCACCCACACGTGAATGTGCTGATTTCCACTGTGAAGGGAGGTTTGTGACTGCAGTCTGTATGTCGGCTTCACCCACACGTGAATGTGCTGATTTCCATTGTGAAGGGAGGTTTGTGACTGCAGTCTGTATGTCGGCTTCACCCACACGTGAATGTGCTGATTCCCATTGTGAAGGGAGGTTTGTGACTGCAGTCTGTATGTCGGCTTCACCCACACGTGAATGTGCTGATTTCCACTGTGAAGGGAGGTTTGTGACTGCAGTCTGTATGTCGGCTTCACCCATACGTGAATGTGCTGATTATTTAATATTTCACCCCTTTTCTTCTTCTATTAAAATGTTAATGTATTCGTGCCCCCTTCCTTTGCTCCCCTCATGTGTATGGATATCTTTCTTCTATGTTAGTGTTTGTTTTGTTTTAGAGAGAGGGAGAGAGAGAGAGAGAGAGACAGAGAGAGAGAGAGAGATAGAGAGAGAACTCAAAATGACAGCCTCAGAAAAGCATGGCGCCAACGTCTGGACCGGAGGACGAAAAAGACGCCACCCATGAGCCGGACAGAGCGGCACAGGTCACAATCTTCAGACTGCGAACGGGACACTGTCAGCTCCTCTCCCACCTCTACCGTCTGAAGATATCACATACTGACCAGTGCCCTTGTGGCACAGGCTCACAGACCCCCTCCCATATCCTGCAGTCCTGCCCCACCTTCGACGCTCTGAGACGCCAGGCATGGCCCAGCCCGGTGGAGCTCCAAGAGAAACTGTGGGGACCGGTGGGGTCCCTGCGACGGACCGCGGACTTCGCCGTCCTGACCGGACTGAAAGTCTGACGTGGTTGGGAAATGCGAAAGAAGAAGAAATTTTCATTCAAGGAAAAAAATAAAACAAACCAGAATAAATGACAGCCCCAAAACTAAAAAATAACAACAAAAACGAACGGAAATTAAACAAACCAGAATAAATGAAGACATCATAACTAAGTCAGTAAGTGCATATTTAAAACTAAAGATGAAAAGAAAACCACCAAAACACGCCGGTGAATTGTGCAAAACCCCAGGAAAGGAAGGGGGTGAGTTTTCATGAGGAAAATAAATTGCATGATGGGTATTTTTTTGGTGGCTTTTTGGGTCCCTTTAAATGTATTTTTTTTTTTTTGGTCATTCCCACGGGGAGGGGTTTGGATAAATTATTTTGGTGTTTTTTGGGTTGTGGTTTTGGGGGGTGGTTTTGGGTGTTGTGGTTTTGGTTTTTGGGTGTGGTGTGGTTTGTGTTGGGGGGGTTTTTTTGGGTGTTGTGTGGGGTTTGTTGTGTTGGGTTTGTTTTGGGGGGGGTGTGGGGGTGTGTTTTTTGGTGGGGGGTGGTTTTTGTGTGTGTTTTTGGGGGTGTTGTGTGTGTTGGTGTTGGTGTGTGGACAGGTTTTTTGCCTGTTGTTGGTTTGGTTTTGGGTCCCGCATTTGAAATGTTGGGATGTACACTGCAGATTAAATGATTTGTTTTTGATGTCACTGCAGTTAATGATGTTGTTTGATGTCCGCAGATTAATGTTGTTGTTTGATGTCACGCAATTAAAGTTTTTTTTGGGATGCCCGAATTTTGCAGCCCCTTCAAATGATGTTGGTTTGATGCACTGCAGTTATGAGGCCCTTAAAAATGCACAAGCAGTTAATATGTTGTTTGAGGGGTCCAATGCGATAAATGTTGTTGTGTAAAATGCGATAAATGTTGTTGTTTTAAATTTGTCACTGCAGGATTAATGTTGTTTGTGCCAAAAGGCACCCCAAATTAAAGATTGTTGCTTGATTCAAAATGCAAGATTAAATGTTGGTTTGAGTCACTAGGGGGGGGGGCCACATTCAATGAGTTTTTGTGTATAGGACCCCCTTAAATGAAAGTTGTTTGTGTCACTGCGTTAAGATGTTGTCTGAGGTCACTGCGTTAAATGATTTGTTTTTTGGGCACTGCGGAAATTTAAAAGGATGTTGTTTGATGTCACTGCAGTTAAAGGGGTTGTTTTTGAGGTCACTTGCAGCCATCACCCATTTTTTTTCGAGTCACAATGCACCCACCTAACATGATTTGTTTGATGTAAGGGCAGCCCCCTTAATGAGGTTTCTGTTAAAATGAGGCCCCTTCAATGATTGTTTTGATGTCCGGGGCCCCCTTCAAAGATTGTTTGTGCCAAAGGGCCCCCAACCTTAAACTGATTTTTGTTGTTTTTGGGGCCCAAAGGGGCCCCCCTTCACCGGGGTTGTCTGATGTCACTTGCACCCCTTAAATGATTTGTTTATGTCACATGCCCCCTTAAATTTTGGTTTTTGATGTCACTGCCCCCTTAAATGTTTGTTGTGAAAGGGCCCCCCTTAAACATGAATTTTGTCCTGAGGCCCAAATAGCCCTTTAAAAATGATTTGTTTGATGTTCCTGTTTGGGAAATGGAAAATGGCACTAAAACTGATAATGTTTGAGTCACTGCCACTTAAAGTTTGTTTGATGTCACTTTGGGCACTTAAAATGTTGTTGGTGAAGGGGACCCCCTTCACATGAATTGTTGATGTAAAATGCCCCCCTTAAAGGTGTTTGATGAAATGGCCACTTAAACTTTGATTTTGTTTGATGTTCCTTTTTTGGTTTTTGGGGTGGAAAATGGCCACCTCTTCCCCCCTTTTTTTTTTGTTTGTCCCCCCCTTTTTGATTTTTGATGGCCGGGGCACAGGGGGAAAGGGGGAAAGCGTAACCCGCCAGTTGGGAGATGGGTGGAAAATCACATTTTAATTAAAATTCTTAAGGTCCCCCCCCCCAAAATTTTTTAACCCCTCTTTAAAATTTTTATAACCAGGTTTAAAATTATTTGGGGCCCCCCCTTCCCCCTTGGGGATTTTCTAAAGGCTCTTCAACTGAGGAGTTTGTGCAGGGTGGAAGGGGAATTGGGGCACGAAAATTTGTGTTTCCCGAGGTCCACACTGTTTTTGGGCCGAGGAAACAGCCGTGTATGTTTGTTCGTAAACTCTTGGATGGGGGGAAGGGAAGGGACTTAATGGAAGGGTGAATCCAAATTTTAGGTTTTTTTTTTTCCCTAAAACTGAGAGGGCTGAAGAAACTGGCAGTGTTGAATAAGTGTTGCGAGTCAGCTAAAAGAATGTTTTGGGCAAAGTGTGGAGGTTTTTTTCCAGCCCCCCCCCAATTCAACCCCCAAAAACCCCCCCCCCCAAACCCACCCCCATATGGGGAAAAGTGTTTCCACCCGTAGGTGAATGTTTCCTGACTGATGGAAGGGGTGGTGTTTTTGTGTGGGTGTGTTGTGTGTGCATCATTTTTTGGGAAAAATTTCCCCCCTTTGCATTTATAAATAAAATTTTTGATTACCGTTTCCACGTTTTTTAAAATTTTTTTGAGCCCCCTGATTATAATGTGCAAACCCCAAATAAGGGTTTTTTGCAAAAGTCACTTGCATGTAGGGGAGAGGGTTGTGTTGTGATGGCATTCATGTAGGGGAGAGGTTGTTTTTTGTGAAGGTCACTTCATGTAGGGGAGAGGTTTTGTGTTGTGAGGGCATGAAATGTTGGGATTTTGTTTTTTGCAAAGGGTCACTTCCCTGTGGGGGGGTTGGTTGGGGGGGTTTTTGTTGTTGCTGATGGTCACTTGCAGTGTATGGGAGATGGTTGTTGTTGTGAGGTATTTGCATGATGGAATGGTTGTTTTTGTAAGGCATTTGCATTTGGGGGAGATGGTGTTGTTGCTGAAGGCATTTAAAATGATGGGGAGGGTTGTTGTTGATGAATTTTCATTTGCAGGGTTTGGAGATGGTTGTTGCTGAGTTGTCGATGATGGTCACCTGGGCAGTTTGGGGAGAGGGGTTTTGTTGTTGAAGGTCCTTGCATGTATGGGAGGGGTTTGTTGTTGTAGGCACTTGCTTTTTGGGAAAGAGGGTTGTTTTTGCTGAAGGTCACTTGCTGGGGGAATGGTTTTTTGTGAGTTTTGGGATATGGATGGGGGTTGGGAAGGTTTTTCCCGGATGTTTTGTTGTTGCTAAAGGGTCACTTGCACTGTGGGGGTTGGTTGTTGGTGGGTCACTTGCATGTATGGGAGGGGGTTTTGTTGTGATGGTACTTGCATGTATGGGGAGGGTTGTTGTTGTGGGTCATTTGCATGTAGGGGAGATGGTTGTGTTGTAAAGGGTACTTGCAGTGTTGGGGATGGTTGTTGCTGGTTTTTGTGATTGGTGGTGGGGGCAGGACATGGGTATGACATTTCCTTGTGATTGTTGGGCTATTTGGGGGTTTGTGGGGGGTGTGTGTGTGTGTGTGTGTGGTGTGTGTGTTTTGGGGTGTTTTTTCTTATCGTTGGGATGGGGTGGGGTGCAGGGGGTGGGGTGGCGACATGTGTTTTAAAAGTATGACATGTGTTTGGAACCCAACCCCACACACACTCACTCTCCCTCACCACCTCACACACACAAAAAAAAACCACACACACACCCACCCCCACAGCACGCACCGCCCCCGAAATACCCCAATCCCGGCGGCCGTAAAATTTAAAGAAAGAAAAAAGAGGAAAAAAAAAAAATAAAAATTACAATAAAATACAAACAATACAATACAATACAAAACATAAAAACCCCCCCATAAACGCCGTGCTGGTGGTGAATGACCCATCCCAAGCACACCCCAAGTCACAGTGACATTGGCCTCATTTCTTCGCAACTTCCAAAACAGTCCTTTCTGGCTTCAGAACGAAGATTTTGTGACAGGGTCGCAACAGGGGCGGTCAGCCACCGGCCATCCACATCTAAAATCACAGAAAAAAGTGCGGTCCACATGTTCTTCCCCCCCCCCCCCGGGGGGGGGGGGGGGGGGGGGGGGGCCCCCCCCCCCCCCCCCCCACCACCCCCCCCCAGGGCCCAAAACAATTTTCCCCAAAAGGGCCCCCCTTTTGCCAAACACAGGGGATGTCAGGGAAAGGGGGTACCTACAAGACACGCTTAAACAGGGTCAAAGGGGAAAAAAGTTCCAGTGGGGAAGGGGTGTCACCCCTGGACACAGCTTACAGGTTTAGGAATTTTTGGGTTCATGTGAAAGGGGGGTCCCCCTACTAAAAACCCAAAGGGGGTTCGGGGGTCAAAGGTTCAGGGAAAGGGGGTTTAAGGGCGCACCTTTCTAAGACCAGTTACAGGTCGGTGCAGTGAAGGGGTGTCACCACAAAACACACTTTCGGTCAGGTTCAGGAAAGGGGTCACCTCCTGAAACAGTTTCAGGTCAGGATGTCAGGAAGGGGGGTCACCCACTAAAACACATTTAAAGGGCAGGATGTCAGTGAAGGGTTTTCCCTCACGACACAGTTCAGGGAGGTGCATAAAGGGGGGTCATCATAAAAACCGCTTACAGGCAATTCGGAGGTTTTTCAAAGGGGCCCCCTAAGGAACGGGGGGGAGTAGGGGTCATAAAGGGGCCACACAGGGGGAGGAGTCAGGAAGGGGGTAATTACTTTTCAAGAAAATAAGTCAGGAAGGGGGTCACCTATAGACACAGTATCAGGGGCAGGAAAGTCAGTTGATAGGGGTGTCACCCATAGAACACACAGGTAGGTGTCAGGGAAGGGGTCACCTTTTAAAGACACGCTTTTCGGTCAGGTGTCAGGAAGGGCTGTCACCTTACTAAACCCAAACTTTCGGTCAGGATTCAGTGAAGGGTGTCCCCACTGAGACACCTTACAGGTTTAGGGTGTCATGAAGGGGTCACCTTACTAAAACACAGCTTTTAGGTCGGTGTCAGTGAAAGGGGTGTCCCCACTGAACACCTTAAAGGTCAGGTGTCAGTGGGGGGAAATTTTGAACGGGAACGGTTCTTTTGCCCCTTCGGCTTTCCTCCCCATCGCTTATTTCTTTCTTTGCCCCCCACAGCAGGGGTTCAAAGGTGTCATAAGGTTTGGGGGGTTTTGTCTTTTCACCCACAGAAAATCTTAAAGGCAGGTTTCCCGGAAGGGCTTACCATAAGAAAAACTTACAGTTAGGGGTCGGAAAGGTGATTTTCCCCCTAAAAAAACAAGTTACAGGGCGGAGCAGTGAAGGGGCGACCTTCAAACAGGGGTTCATAAGGGTGTCTAAGGGCCGCACCAAAAGGGGAAAGGGGTTCATCAGGGGCCCGTAAGGGTCAATTATGAAAAACTTTTCCCCGGGGCAAATAAGGGGGGGGTCCCCCCCTTTTAAATTTTTTAAATTCAAGGGGGTAGGAAGGGGAAACAGCACAGGTGGTGCAAGAAGGGGGAACCCCCTTCAAAAAAAGCTTACATCAGGGGGGGTAAGGGTACTTTTTGGGGCACTCAGGGTCATAAGGGGTTATTACAGGTTAAGGTCAGGGTTTCATAACCCCCTTTCTAAAAAGAGTTTTCAGGCGGGGTATGAAAGGGGTTTTTCCTGCAGGCTTTTTGGTTTTGGGGAAAAAAGCTTCCCTTTTTTTTTAAAAACTTACAGGGGTTTTTGGAGGGCGTATCATGGAAATTAAAAAGGGGGAGCATTTAAGGGCTGAAAAAGGGCCCAAAATGAAGAACCCCCCCACGAGCTTAAGGGGCGGATGAAAAAAAGGAAAAAAAGGGGAATAGGGGGGGGGAGGAAAAGGGGAAAAAGGGGGAAAAGGGGAAGGGAAAGAGGGAAAAGGGGGGGGAAAAAAAAGAAAGAAAAAGGGAAAAGGAAAAGGGGGAAAAAAGGGGGAAAGGGGGGGGGAAAAGGGGAAAAGGGAAAAAAGGGAGGGGGGAAAAGGGGGAAAAAGAGAAAAGGGGGGAGAAGGGGAAGGGGAAAAAGGAAAAAAATGGTGGAGGGAAAAGGGGGGGGAAGGGGGGGGGGAAAAAAGGAAAAAAGGGGGGTGGGGAAAAAAAAAGCCCGGGGGGGCGGGGGGAAAAAGGAAAAGGGGGGGGGGGAAAAGAAAAAGGGAAAAGAAGAAAGGGGGAAAAAAGAAGAAAGGAAGAGCAGGGGGGAAGGAAAAAAGGAGGAAGGAAGGAAAAACCCGAATTGGGAAGGGGAAAAGGAAAAAGAAAGGGGGGGGAAAAAAGGGGGGAAGGAGAGAAAAAAAGGGAAAAAAAAGGGAAAGGAAAAGGAGGGGGGAAAGAGAAGGAAAGGGGGAAAGGGGAAAAGGGGAAGGGGGGGAAAAGGAAAAGGGGAAGGGGGGAGGGAAAAGGCAAAGAGAAAAAGGGAAAAAAGAAGAAAAGGGAGGGGAGGGAGAGAGGAAATGAAGGAGGGGGAAAAGAGGGGAGAAAAAAAAAGGGAAGGGGGAGAAGGAGAGAGAGGAAAAGGAAAGAAAGAAGAAAAAGGGAAAGAGGAAAGAAAAAGGGAAAAGGGGGAGAGAAGGAAGAAAGAGGGAAAAGGGAGGGAGAGGGGGGAGGGGGGGGGGGAGGGAAAGGACGGGGGGGGGGGGGGGAGGAAAGGGAAAAAAGGGGGGGGGCCCGGGGGGGGGGGGGGGGGGAAAAAAAGGGGGGGAGGGGGGGGGGTGGAGGGGTGCCCTTTGGGGGGGGTGGGGGGGGGGGGGGGAGGGGGGGGGGGGGGGGGGAGGGGGGGAGGGGAAAGGGGGGGGGGGGGGGGGTTTTGGGGGGGGGGGGGGGGGGGGGGGGGGGGGGGGGGGGGGGGGGGGGGGGAGGGGGGGGGGGAAAAAAGGGGGGTTTGGGGGTTAGGGGAGGGGGGGGGGGGGGGGGGGGGAGGGGGGGTGGGGGGGGGGGGGGGGGGGGGGGGGGGGGGGGAGGGGGGGGGGGGGGGGGGGGGGTAAAGGGGGGGGGGGGGGGGGGGGGGGGGAGGGGGGGGGGGGGGGGCCCGGTTTTGGGGCTTTCTGGGCCGCCGGCGCCTTAAATTGGGCTCGGGGGGGGGGGGGGGGAGGGGGGGGGGGGGGGGGGGGGGGGGGGGGGTTTTGGAAAGGGGGAAAAGGGCGCGGGGGGGGGGGGGAAAAGGGGGGGGGGGGGGGGGGGGGGGGGGGGGGGGGGGGGAGGGGGGGGGGGAGGGGGGGGGGGGGGGGGGGGGGGGGGGGGGGGGGGGGGTGGGGGGGGGGGGGGGGGGGGGGGGGGGGGGGGGGGGGGAGGGGGGGGGGGGGGGAGGGGGGGGAAAGGGGGGGAGGGGGGGGGCCCCCGGGGGGGGTGGGGGGGGGAAAGGGGGGGGGGGGGTTTTTTTTGGGGGGGGGGGGGGGGGGGGGGGGGGGGGCCCCGGGGGGGGGGGGGGGGGGGGGGGGGGGGGGCGGGGGAAAAAAAGGGAGAAGGGGGGAAGAGGGCCCAACTGGGAGGGGGGGAGGGAGGGGGGTGGGGGAAAAGGGGGGGGGGGGGGGGGGAGGGGGGGGGGGTGGGGGGGAGAGGAGGGGGGGGGGGGGGGGGGGGGGGGGGGGGAGGGGGGGGGGGGGAGACGAGGAGAGAGAGAGAAAAAAGGAAAAGGAGAGAGGGGGAAAGGAGAGAGAAAGAGAGAGAGAGGAGAGAGGAGAGAGAGAGAGAGAGAGAGAGAGAGAGAGAGAGAGAGGGAACAGAGTTGGGAGACTGAATACTGGACACAGCACTGCAGACCTTAATTAAGGGCTGACTGGAGAGAGAGAGAGAGAGAGAGAGAGAGAGAGAGAGAGAGAGAGAGAGAAAGAGAGAGAGAGAGAGAGAGGAGAGAGAGAGAGAACGAACGAACGAACGAACGAACGAAATTTTATTTTACGAGGGTAAAGGAGTAAGCACAAAGTACTTTTTTACATCCAGCCCTCTGGGCATGAATAATAATTGGAAAAAAAGCAACAAAGTAAAAAATTCACAACATCAACGTCAAAATTGCATAAGCATGTGCAAACATAACATAGAACGTATGTACAATACAATATCGCGATAGATGAATAACAACGAGGACAATAGGGTAGGGGCGTGGTGGAGAGCGGAAGGAAGAATGGACAAGAGGAAGAGTAAAGAAGGCAGGGGAGGCTGACAACAGACAGATATAGTGACAGTGACAGTGGAGAGACATAGAGACTGACAGGGGAGGAGAGAGGCGTATATATATTGACAATCTATACATGATTTTTTGTTTATAATTGATATGTGTCACATAATCACATGTTTTTCAATAAATGTGCACGATATATGTTTTTAAAGTTAGGGATGCTTTTTACAGTGTTTACATTGAGGCAGGATAATAATTCATTCCATAAACAGCCCCCTGAATAAGACAGACTAGATTTAAAAAGATCGATCCTTGGAAGTGGTACCATAACTTTATGAAGATGACGATGAGTGTTGATTACAAATTTATTCTTCAGCGAGGGAGAGAGAGGGGTGTGGGGGGAACAGAGTTGGGGCACTGAGTACTGGACACAGCACTGCAGACCTGAAGGGCTGACCCTGGTGATGCATGACGTGCCGGAGTGGTGTGAATAATGAATCCAAGCCCAGAAATCTTCGTTTTTCAGACAGAAATGGATCTGACGCTTCTTACACTTCTTTATGGAAAACAGAGACATCTTGGCTTGGATTACTCTCTCTCTCTCTCTCTCTCTCTCTCTATATATATATATATATATATATATATATATATATATATATATATATATATATATATATATATATATATATATATATATATATATATATACCCATAAAACACCAGCGGACTGGTCCTTCCTGCAGCCGACACTGCCACCACAAAGTTTCAGGGAAATTTCTTCAACTTCATGCATACTCACACTGACTGACAGACAGGCAGACAGACAGACCAAACCAACCAAAAAAACAACAACAACAAACAAAAAAAACAAAAAACAATCTGAACTGTCAAACATAACTTCCGTGGCAGGAGGTGATGATAATTTTTCTCGAGTTAAGGACACACACACACACACACACACACACACACACTTGTATCGCGCTGTTTGCCACATTATCTTTTACCCCCTACAGATACAGACGTCAGTGTTCCTGATACTGAACACCCCTGTGGTGGTGGGGGGTCGGGGGGGGGGGGGGGAGGGGGTAAAAGAGGTGACTGCACTGACGAACGTGTGAGGTTGATGACAAGGCTTTTGTTCTTTCACCTGGTCCGTCACTTTAAAGCTGCATCGTCTGTCCAGCCTGTTTATCATGTCTTCTCTTTCATGTTTCACCTGGTCCGTCACTTTAAAGCTGCATCGTCTGTCCACCTGTTTATCATGTCTTCTCTTTCATGTTTCACCTGGTCCGTCACTTTAAAGCTGTATCGTCTGTCCAGCCTGTTTATCATGTCTTCTCTTTCATGATTCACCTGGTCCGTCACTTTAAAGCTGCATCGTCTGTCCAGCCTGTTTATCATGTCTTCTCTTTCATGATTCACCTGGTCCGTCACTTTAAAGCTGCATCGTCTGTCCACCTGTTTATCATGTCTTCTCTTTCATGTTTCACCTGGTCCGTCACTTTAAAGCTGTATCGTCTGTCCAGCCTGTTTATCATGTCTTCTCTTTCATGATTCACCTGGTCCGTCACTTTAAAGCTGTATCGTCTGTCCAGCCTGTTTATCATGTCTTCTCTTTCATGTTTCACCTGGTCCGTCACTTTAAAGTTGCACCGTCTGTCCAGCCTGTTTATCATGTCTTCTCTTTCATGTTTCACCTGGTCCGTCACTTTAAAGCTGCATCGTCTGTCCAGCCTGTTTATCATGTCTTCTCTTTCATGTTTCACCTGGTCCGTCACTTTAAAGCTGCATCGTCTGTCCAGCCTGTTTATCATGTCTTCTCTTTCATGTTTCACCTGGTCCGTCACTTTAAAGCTGTATCGTCTGTCCAGCCTGTTTATCATGTCTTCTCTTTCATGATTCACCTGGTCCGTCACTTTAAAGCTGCATCGTCTGTCCAGCCTGTTTATCATGTCTTCTCTTTCATGTTTCACCTGGTCCGTCACTTTAAAGTTGCATCGTCTGTCCAGCCTGTTTATCATGTCTTCTCTTTCATGTTTCACCTGGTCCGTCACTTTAAAGCTGCATCGTCTGTCCAGCCTGTTTATCATGTCTTCTCTTTCATGTTTCACCTGGTCCGTCACTTTAAAGCTGTATCGTCTGTCCAGCCTGTTTATCATGTCTTCTCTTTCATGATTCACCTGGTCCGTCACTTTAAAGCTGCATCGTATGTCCAGCCTGTTTATCATGTCTTCTCTTTCATGTTTCACCTGGTCCGTCACTTTAAAGTTGCATCGTCTGTCCAGCCTGTTTATCATGTCTTCTCTTTCATGATTCACCTGGTCCGTCACTTTAAAGTTGCATCGTCTGTCCAGCCTGTTTATCATGTCTTCTCTTTCATGTTTCAGCTGGTCCGTCACTTTAAAGCTGTATCGTCTGTCCAGCCTGTTTATCATGTCTTCTCTTTCATGTTTCACCTGGTCCGTCACTTTAAAGCTGTATCGTCTGTCCAGCCTGTTTATCATGTCTTCTCTTTCATGTTTCACCTGGTCCGTCACTTTAAAGCTGTATCGTCTGTCCAGCCTGTTTATCATGTCTTCTCTTTCATGATTCACCTGGTCCGTCACTTTAAAGCTGTATCGTCTGTCCAGCCTGTTTATCATGTCTTCTCTTTCATGATTCACCTGGTCCGTCACTTTAAAGCTGCATCGTCTGTCCAGCCTGTTTATCATGTCTTCTCTTTCATGTTTCAGCTGGTCCGTCACTTTAAAGCTGCATCGTCTGTCCACCTGTTTATCATGTCTCCTCTTTCATGTTTCAGCTGGTCCGTCACTTTAAAGCTGTATCGTCTGTCCAGCCTGTTTATCATGTCTTCTCTTTCATGATTCACCTGGTCCGTCACTTTAAAGCTGCATCGTCTGTCCAGCCTGTTTATCATGTCTTCTCTTTCATGTTTCACCTGGTCCGTCACTTTAAAGCTGCATCGTCTGTCCAGCCTGTTTATCATGTCTTCTCTTTCATGATTCACCTGGTCCGTCACTTTAAAGCTGCATCGTCTGTCCAGCCTGTTTATCATGTCTTCTCTTTCATGTTTCACCTGGTCCGTCACTTTAAAGCTGCATCGTCTGTCCAGCCTGTTTATCATGTCTTCTCTTTCATGTTTCACCTGGTCCGTCACTTTAAAGCTGCATCGTCTGTCCACCTGTTTATCATGTCTTCTCTTTCATGTTTCACCTGGTCCGTCACTTTAAAGCTGCATCGTCTGTCCACCTGTTCATCGTGTCTTCTCTGTCATGTTTTCCTGGCCCATTCAGCACTAATTTCAGTCAATATCATCATCTTAGATGAACAGACTATAAATATATCAACGAACGATCAGCACTGCTGTTTGTCCATCTCTTGTTTGTCTTTCCTCTTTCCCTGGTCCACAGACAGTCAGCAATACTGTCTGTCCATATGTTTGTCTGGTCCATTCAGCAATACTGTCTGTCCATATGTTTGTCTGGTCCATTCAGCAATACTGTCTGTCCATATGTTTGTCTGGTCCATTCAGCAATACTGTCAGTCCATATGTTTGTCTGGTCCAGTCAGCAATACTGTCTGTCCATATGTTTGTCTGGTCCATTCAGCAATACTGTCTGTCCATATGTTTGTCTGGTCCATTCAGCAATACTGTCTGTCCATATGTTTGTCTGGTCCATTCAGCAATACTGTCTATCCATCTCTTTCCCTGGTCCGTTTAGCAATAACGTCTGTCCATCTCTTTCCCTGTTCCGTTTAGCAATAACGTCTGTCCATCTCTTTCCCTGGTCCGTTTAGCAATAACGTCTGTCCATCTCTTTCCCTGGTCCGTTTAGCAATAACGTCTGACCATCTGTCTCCCTGGTCCATTTAGCAATAACATATGTCCATCTCTTTCCCTGGTCCGTTTAGCAATAACGTCCGTCCATCTCTATCCCTGGTCCATTTAGCAACAACGTCTGTCCATCTCTATCCCTGGTCCGTTTAGCAATAACGTCCGTCCATCTCTATCCCTGGTCCATTTAGCAACAACGTCTGTCCATCTCTATCCCTGGTCCATTCAGCAACAACCCCTGTCCATCTCTCTCCCTCATCTCCTCCATGCATTGCTGTCTTTCCCTGGTCCGTTTAGCAACAACCCCTGTCCATCTCTCTCCCTCATCTCCTCCATGCATTGCTGTCTTTCCCTGGTCCATTCAGCAACAACCCCTGTCCATCTCTCTCCCTCATCTCCTCCATGCATTGCTGTCTTTCCCTGGTCCAACAACACCGATCAAACAGACGACGACTGCCTTGACAACGACGATGGAAGATACCAGCAATGATAGCATCGACGACGATGACAACGAAACGTATAACCGCTGCCGTCGGGGCGACGATGATAACGAGACTGGTCGTCGTTGTGGCATTAAAACACGATGCTGGTGATCAGCAGACATGAACGAAATGAACTGTGGGGGGTACGGAAAGCATGATACAGATGATAATGACAACAAGGCAGTGCATCAGGTCCTCTGTCATTTAATCAAATGTTGTTAGGAAGCTGTCAAATGATGAGACGTCTTCCCAGTCTCTTCCTTTCCCCTGACTGAAGAGACACAGAGGTACCGCACAGGGGAACTGATTACTCGTCAGATTCCTCCAGGTCTGTCGGTTGTGGATCAATGTCTGCGTCTCTGCAAATGTTTTTCCCGTTCATTCTGCATTGTAGTCAGTCCAGCAGTTGTCTCCCTTCCGTCTCCCTTCCCCAGCAGTTCCTTGGCGGACTGACGCAGCAAGGCCATTGCTTTATACCTGTCCAACCCGCTAAGGACTTGGACCTGGTATCATCCTACATGACTGTATGTGACTGACTTCACAGGTCGTGTCAACATTTGTCTGACACCTTCTGCCTTTGGCTGCCTCTTTAACCCTTTCGATGCCATCAGTGTGTGTGTGTGTGTGGGGGGGGGGGGGCAGTTAAGGGAAAATGGTGTTGGTTTTTTGTCAGTGTCAGATGATATGATTTATTCACACGCAGAAGAAGAGAGAGAGAGAGAGAGAGAGGATGGGGATAACTAGAGCGATCTCTAGGGACGCTAAAAACACTGAACATAAACACAAGAATAAACAAACAAAATATCAACAATTCCACTTCATTACCGTTAACTTTGATTCACTTTAACCCTCTTCCCTTACTGTTCAACTATTTCAACTCCCCCCCCCCCCCCAACTCTGACTTATCATTCAACCAGTTCAACCCTCTTCCCTTACTGTTCAACTATTTCAACTCCCCCCCCCCCCCAACTCTGACTTATCATTCAACCAGTTCAACCCTCTTCCCTTACTGTTCAACTATTTCAACTCCCCCCCCCCCCCCCCCCAACTCTGACTTATCATTCAACCAGTTCAACCCTCTTCCCTTACTGTTCAACTATTTCAACTCCCCCCCCCCCCCCCCCCAACTCCGACTTATCATTCAACCAGTTCAACCCTCTTCCCTTACTGTTCAACTATTTCAACTTTCCTCCCCCCTTTAGCGTTCAACCAATTCAACCTTCTCCCTTACCTTTCAACCACTTCAACCCTCTCCACTTACCTTTGTTTATTTATATATTTATTTATCATTCATTTTTTCATTTATGTTGTCTTTTTTATGGTTATTTTTCTTTTTTCTCTTTTTCTTCTCAAGGACGTTGGGTTACGCTGCTGGTCAGGCATCTGCTTAGCAGATGTGGTGTTGCGTATATGAATTTGTCCGAACGCAGTGACGCCTCCTTGAGCTAGTGATACTGATACCACTTACCTTTCAATCACTTCAACCCTCTCCCTTACCTGTCAACCACTTCAACCCTCTCCCTTACCTTTCAACCACTTCAACCCTCTCCCTTACCTTTCAACCACTTCAACCCTTACCTTTCAACCACTTCAACGCTCTCCCCTTACCTTTCAACCACTTCAACCCTCTCCCTTACCTGTCAACCACTTCAACCCTCTCCCCTTACCTGTCAACCACTTCAACCATCCCCCCTTACCTTTCAACCACTTCAACCCTCTCCCTTACCTGTCAACCACTTCAACTATCCCCCCTTACCTGTCAACCACTTCAACCCTCCCCCCTTACCTGTCAACCACTTCAACCCTCTCCCCTTACCTGTCAACCACTTCAACCCTCTTCCCTTACCTGTCAACCACTTCAACCCTCTCCCCTTACCTGTCAACCACTTCAACCCTCTCCCTTACCTGTCAACCACTTCAACCCTCTCCCCTTACCTTTCAACCACTTCAACCATCTCCCCTTACCTGTCAACCACTTCAACCCTCTCCCTTACCTGTCAACCACTTCAACCATCCCCCCTTACCTGTCAACCACTTCAACCATTTCTGTCAACTTACCTCTCCCTTACCTGTCAACCACTTCAACCCTCCCCCCTTACCTTCAACCACTTCAACCATCCCCCCTTACCTGTCAACCACTTCAACCCTCTCCCTTACCTGTCACCACTTCAACCCTTCCCTTACTGTCACCACTTCCTCCCCCTTACCTGTCAACCACTTCAACCCTCCCCCCTTACCTGTCAACCACTTCAACCCTCTCCCTTACCTGTCAACCACTTCAACCCTCCCCCCTTACCTGTCAACCACTTCAACCCTCTCCCCTTACCTTTCAACCACTTCAACCCTCTCCCTTACCTGTCAACCACTTCAACCCTCTCCCCTTACCTGTCAACCACTTCAACCCTCCCCTTACCTTTCAACCATGTCAACCCTCCACTTTCAATCCTACTCCCCCCTTACCTGTCAACCACTTCAACCCTCTCCCTTACCTGTCAACCACTTCAACCCTCTCCCTTACCTGTCAACCACTTCAACCATCCCCCCTTACCTTTCAACCACTTCAACCCTCCCCCCCTTACCTTTCAACCACTTCAACCCTCTCCCTTACCTTTCAACCACTTCAACCCTCTCCCCTTACCTTTCAACCACTTCAACCCTCTCCCCTTACCTTTCAACCACTTCAACCCTCCCCCCTTACCTTTCAACCACTTCTACCCTCTCCCTTACCTTTCAACCACTTCAACCCTCTCCCCTTACCATTCAACCACTTCAACCCTCTCCCTTACCTTTCAACCACTTCAACCCTCTCCCCTTACCTTTCAACCACTTCAACCCTCTCCCCTTACCTTTCAATCACTTCAACCCTCTCCC
>NC_134890.1:34262969-34277969 GCF_041734735.1 Babylonia areolata | reverse complement strand
ACTCACACTTCATGCCACATCACAGGACAAGGACGGCGTCTGTCAGTCATATACACTGCTCCACGAATCACACCACACCTGGGCTCTTGAAACATCTCGTGTCTCACACCCCACCTGGGCTCTGCTACTCCTGTCACACACCCCACCTGGGCTCTGCTAACTGCTGTCACACACCCCACCTGGGCTCTGCTAACTGCTGTCTCACACCCCACCTGGGTTCTGCTAACTGCTGTCTCACACCACACCTGGGCTCTGCTAACTGCTGTCACACACCCCACCTGGGCTCTGCTAACTGCTGTCACACACCACACCTGGGCTCTGCTAACACCTCTCCTGTCACACACCACACCTGGGCTCTGCTAACTCCTGTCTCACACCTGGGCTCTGCTAACTGCTGTCACACACCCCACCTGGGCTCTGCTAACTGCTGTCATACACCACACCTGGGCTCTGCTAACTGCTGTCTCACACCTCACCTGGGTTCTGCTAACTGCTGTCTCACACCCCACCTGGGTTCTGCTAACTGCTGTCTCACACCTGGGCTCTGCTAACTGCTGTCACACACCACACCTGGGCTCTGCTAACTGCTGTCATACACCACACCTGGGCTCTGCTAACTGCTGTCACACACCACACCTGGGCTCTGCTAACTGCTGTCTCACACCTCACCTGGGCTCTGCTAACTGCTGTCACACACCCCACCTGGGCTCTGCTAACTGCTGTCACACACCTCACCCGGGCTCTGCTAACTGCTGTCACACACCACACCTGGGTTCTGCTAACTGCTGTCTCACACCACACCTGGGCTCTGCTAACTGCTGTCTCACACCCCACCTGGGCTCTGCTAACTGCTGTCTCACACCACACCTGGGCTCTGCTAACTCCTCTCCTGTCTCAAAATACACTACACTTGGGCTATGCTAACTTCTCTCCTGTCTCAAAATACACTACACCTGGGCTATGCTAACTTCTCTCCTGTCTCAAAATACACCACACCTGGGCTCTGCTAACTTCTCTCCTGTCTCAAAGTACACCACACCTGGGCTATGTTAACTTCTCTCCTGTCTCAAAATACACTACACCTGGGCTCTGCTAACTCCTCTCCTGTCTCAAAGTACACCACACCTGGGCTCTGCTAACTCCTCTCCTGTCTCAAAATACACCACACCTGGGCTCTGCTAACTCCTCTCCTGTCTCAAAATACACCACACCTGGGCTCTGCTAACTCCTCTCCTGTCTCAAATACACCACACCTGGGCTCTGCTAACTCCTCTCCTGTCTCAAAGTACACCACACCTGGGCTCTGCTAACTCCTCTCCTGTCTCAAAATACACCACACCTGGCTCTGCTAACTCCTCTCCTGTCTCAAAATACACCACACCTGGGCTCTGCTAACTCCTCTCCTGTCTCAAAATACACCACACCTGGGCTCTGCTAACTCCTCTCCTGTCTCAAAATACACCACACCTGGGCTCTGCTAACTCCTCTCCTGTCACACACCACACCTGGGCTATGTTAACTCTTCTCCTGTCTCAAAATACACTACACCTGGGCTCTGCTAACTCATCTCCTGTCTCAAAATACACCACACCTGGGCTCTGCTAACTCCTCTCCTGTCACACACCACACCTGGGCTATGTTAACTCTTCTCCTGTCTCAAAATACACCACACCTGGGCTCTGCTAACTCCTCTCCTGTCTCAAAATACACCACACCTGGGCTCTGCTAACTCCTCTCCTGTCTCAAAATACACCACACCTGGGCTCTGCTAACTCCTCTCCTGTCTCAAAATACACCACACCTGGTCTATTCTAAATCCTCTCCTGTCTCCTTGTGACGCTGTTGTCGTTATTACCTGCACCAGCGTCATGCACAGGCAAGCAACAAGAAACGTCATCAGTGACTTTTTTGTGCAACATCTTCTCTGAGGCTTTTAGTAGCGCACAGAGACACCAGACTGCAGTTTCAGATAAATATTCACGTGTGTGCCTTTCCAGTGTCTGTATCAGTGGAGTAGCTATCGTCAGTATGGTCTGTCCACCGTCCTTCCAGTCATCCTTCAAGGAAAGGGTGTCTCAGTGCTCACAACCGTTAACCGTGTCGTCTGTCTTCATTAAAACACAATGAGGGGCTTAAAACAGCCACACAACATGACACATGTCAGGCACATATACCAACAGTCAAGGTTGCAAAAGAAGAAGGAGGAGAGGAAGAAGGAGGAGGAGGAGGAGGAGGAACAGTAGAATAATAATCAGAAAAAAGAAGAAGGGGAAGAAGAAGAACAAAGAGGGTGAGGAGGAGCAGCAGCAGTAGAAGGATAGGAAAAAGGGTGAGAAGAAGAAGGAGAAGAAGAAGGAGGAGGAGGAGAAGAAGAAGAAGAAGAAGAAGAAGAAGAAGAAGAAGAAGAAGAAGAAGAAGAAGGAGGAGGAGGAGGAGGAGGAGGAGAAGAAATAGTATTTCGTAAAGAAGAAGTCAGCCATGATGATGATGATGAACAAAATACGAGAAAAAGGAGATGGGGGAGAAGAAGAAAACAAGAAACCGTTTTCAGAAACAAAATGTCGCGCAAGTCCATTGCCCTTGCAGACATGTATTCAAAAAAATAAAACCACAAAAAAACCTTGAAGAATAACACTGAATTGTTTCCGCTTCCTGCAGTGACCCACCCACCACAACACAAGGTTCGTTCTGCGCCTCACAGCCAGGGGTTGCCATGGTGACGCACGTTAGAACAGAAACAGTGTGATAAAACCTGGACATGACAGGATTATGGAGGAGAAAAAATGTTGAAATATCGAGCGACGTCAAAAGAAACTGCCCCCCCCCACCCCCCCCCCCCCCCCCTCACCACCTGCTTCTTCCCTGGCAGCAGCAAAACCCAACGTGCTTGTCAGGCCTTGTCAGTGCATTCATACACATTTGTGTACCAGTCAGAGTGGGGGTTTTTTCACATAAGTTTACTAGAGGACAACACTTGTTGTTACCATGGGTTATGTTCAGTGCGCCAAGTGCGTGCTGCATTCGGGACCTCGGTTTATCGTCTCATCCGAATGACTAGACACTCAGTTTGATTTTTCCAAGTCGAACTTTGGAGAAAGTGCGAGAGAGAGATTCGAAGAGTTCAGTGAATTGCTCAAGGAGGCGTCACTGCGTTCGGACAAATCGATATGCGGTACGCCACATCTGCCAAGCAGATGCCTGACCAGCAGGTGAAAAAAAATCCTGACTCGACACTGCCAGTTTTCTCTCCTGCTTTCCATCACAGACTGCCCTTTAGCAACTGTAAGGGTTCGTGATGATAGTAATGATAACACAGTCACCCAAGAGAAAGTTATTCCAAATTAGATTGAAATAATGTCCTGTTTTAGAATCCTGACTTCAAGGGACACATTTCAGCGAAAAACGTCAGTGCACGTCTGAAGCGATTGTAGCAGTAGTGTGATGTGATTTTCGACTCTATTTTGGGTTATCATACATGATTTTGGTAGATTCAGTGGCTGCTTCAGTGTGCAGCTGTCTTCAAAGGCCCACAAAATTGTCTGCAGTGGTGCGTTCGTTCTGTCTGTGCTAACCGGAGGGACGCTATTACTGTTTCATTGTCCCACGTCATTCAGACCTGAGGGACGCTATTACTGTTTCATTGTCCCACGTCATTCAGACCTGAGGGACGCTATTACTGTTCATTGTCCCACGTCATTCAGACCTGAGGGACGCTATTCTTGTTCATTGTCCCACGTCATTCAGACCTGAGGGATGCTATTCTTGTTCATTGTCCCACGTCATTCAGACCTGAGGGACGCTATTACTGTTCATTGTCCTACGTCATTCAGACCTGAGGGACGCTATTACTGTTCACTGTCCCACGTCATTCAGACCTGAGGGACGCTATTCCTGTTCATTGTCCCACGTCATTCAGACCTGAGGGACGCTATTCCTGTTCATTGTCTCCACGTCATTCAGACCTGAGGGCCGTATTTTACGTTCATGGTCCCAGGTCTTTCAGACCAGAGGGCTGTTCATTGTCCCACGTCATTCAGACCTGAGGGTGGTACTTTGCGTTCATTGTCCCAGGTCATTCAGACCTGAGGGACGTTATTCCTGTTCATTGTCCCACGTCATTCAGACCTGAGGGACGCTATTCCTGTTCATTGTCCCACGTCATTCAGACCTGAGGGTGGTACTTTGCGTTCATTGTCCCAGGTCATTCAGACCTGAGGGTGGTACTTTGCGTTCATTGTCCCAGGTCATTCAGACCTGAGGGACGCTATTCCTGTTCATTGTCTCCACGTCATTTAGACCTGAGGGACGCTATTCCTGTTCATTGTTCTATGTCATTCAGACCTGAGGGCCGTATTTTACGTTCATTGGTCCCAGGTCACATGCATCGTGATTGGGATTACAGACAGTGATGTGCTCTGTGTGATGGAGACAGGGTGCATCATACATCGTGATTGGGATTACAGACAGTGATGTGCTCTGTGTGATGGAGACAGGGTGCATCGTGATTGGGAATACAGACAGTGATGTGCTCTGTGTGATGGAGACAGGGTGCATCGTGATTGGGAATACAGACAGTGATGTGCTCTGTGTGATGGAGACAGGGTGCATCGTGATTGGGATTACAGACAGTGATGTGCTCTGTGTGATGGAGACAGGGTGTATCATACATCGTGATTGGGAATACAGACAGTGATGTGCTCTGTGTGATGGAGACAGGGTGCATCATACATCGTGATTGGGAATACAGACAGTGATGTGCTGTGTGTGATGGAGACAGGGTGCATCGTGATTGGGAATACAGACAGTGATGTGCTGTGTGTGATGGAGACAGGGTGCATCATACATCGTGATTGGGATTACAGACAGTGATGTGCTGTGTGTGATGGAGACAGGGTGCATCATACATCGTGATTGGGATTACAGACAGTGATGTGCTCTGTGTGATGGAGACAAGGTGCATCATACATCGTGATTGGGATTACAGACAGTGATGTGCTGTGTGTGATGGAGACAAGGTGCATCATACATCGTGATTGGGATTACAGACAGTGATGTGCTCTGTGTGATGGAGACAGGGTGCATCATACATCGTGATTGGGATTACAGACAGTGATGTGCTGTGTGTGATGGAGACAGGGTGCATCATACATCGTGATTGGGATTACAGACAGTGATGTGCTCTGTGTGATGGAGACAGGGTGCATCATACATCGTGATTGGGATTACAGACAGTGATGTGCTGTGTGTGATGGAGACAGGGTGCATCGTGATTGGGATTACAGTGATGTGCTGTGTGATGGAGACAGGGTGCATCGTGATTGGGATTACAGACAGTGATGTGCTGTGTGATGGAGACAGGGTGCATCATACATCGTGATTGGGATTACAGACAGTGATGTGCTGTGTGATGGAGACAAGGTGCATCTAATTTCCTGGTCACGTCGTGTGCCCCGTGATCACTGTTTTTGGTGGTGGTTGTTTTTCTGCTGTCTGTCTGCTGGTGTCACGTTGTTCACTGCGTGGATCGCTGTCTCTTTATATCACGCCGTTTACGTCAACGGTTGATTGGGTCATTGTCTCTCTCTGTCTGTCTGTCTGTGTGTCTGTGTGTGTGTCTCTCTCTGTGAATGGCTGAGAAGGGGGACGGGGGGTAGGGGTGGGGGGGGGGGGGGGGGGGGCACTGAGAGTTAGAGCGTGTTTTTCCGTGGTTGGGTGAATGTTTTGTGTGTGTGTGTGTGTGTGTGTGTGTGTGTGTGTGTGTGTGTGTGTGTGTGTGTCTGTCTGTGTCTGTGTGTGTATCTGTGTCTGTGTGTGTCTCTCTCTGTGTGTGTTTGGTTGATAGTGCTTATATGTCAGTGTGCGTTGAAGGCGGCGTGTGTGTACGTGCGCGCGCGCGTGTGTGTATGTGAGTGTGTGTTTGCGTGTGTATGGAGGGGGTGGGGGGGGTCACACTTTTAATCTTTATCATTTTTTGAATGTACATCCCTGTTGCAGCTGTCAAGCATGTGCTACAGCTACCCATAGTGTGCATGACCAACACTCCCAAAGGAACAGCGGTGACGCGTTGAGTGTTCTTGTTCTCATCGACTGGTACTAGCAAGGACTGTATACGCCTGCGTTGCGAACATTGTAGTAGAACTGATACATCGATTGCATTTTTACAGTTAGGCTAATCCAGCTTTAATCGTAAGGGATATAGGGGTCTTCAAAATGACCATGCCCAGTACCTGTAGGTATCCTACCCCCCTACAGTTCACAACTTGTCGGGGAAACAGAACAAAGAAAAAACAACCAGATGTTCTGCTGATGAAATAATGGCCACATGATCTACACATGTAGACCTGCACGAGGCGTTCTTCTCCCCCACCCCCACCCTCACCCCCTGCACACACACACACACAGTCATGCATATAGACACGACGTGGTAGAATCGATCAGGCGTTGGACTTGTGGTCCAGTGTTGACCAGTGATCAGGGTTCCAGGCCCCGTTTCGGCATGGTGTTGTGTCCTTGGGAAAGGCACTTTACTCCGATTTGCCTCACTCCACCAAGGTGTGAACGGTACCTGACTCCGGTTGCGGAAGGAGAGAACCGGGCCCCGCCTTCCTGTGCAGGTGCGGTGTTTGTGAATTCACTTCCGCCGTGTTCGCAAGAGGTATCAGTATCAGTAGCTCAAGGAGGCGTCACTGCGTTCGGACAAATCCATATACACTACACCACATCTGCCAAGCAGATGCCTGACCAGCAGCGTAACCCAACGCGCTTGGTCAGGCCTTGAGGAGAATAAAATAAAATAAAATAAAATAATAATAAAAAAAAATAAAATTAAATAAAATAAAATATCATAATAGAATAAAATAAAACAAACAAAACAACCCCCCCTCCCCCCCTCCCCCCAAAAAAGGGCAAGAGAGCAATGGAGCTGTTAACCTTTTCAACATGAATCCATCTTTCCCTCCTTGTCCCTTCACAACCATCTAACTTTAGCACACAACCCCCACACCCCCCCTCCGTCCCCGCAAGCACACGTCACGTGGTATTCCACACAGCAGGCTACGACCAATGCTAAAAATAATGACAGCAGTGTGATGTGTGCCATGAAACCAGGACGTCACTCTCTGTCCTGCTGACCTGTCTGTGACGTACTCGTTTCCTACGTGACGTAATCTTCATTGTGACGTCAGACAAGGCGTGACTGCCGTCTGTTTTTCTTTTTTTTTCCCCTTTCTTTCTTATTCTCGCAGAATGGGTGTGTGTGTGTGTGTGTGTGTGTGTGTAGGGGGTGGGGGTGGGGGTGGAGGGGGGGTGGGCGTGGAGAGGGTGGGGTGGGGGTAGGGTTGAAAGGTGGGGGGGGGGGGGGGGCAGGAGGAGGCAACGCGTCTGCAGAAGAAGAATATATGTCCATTGTCGTGATGGTTCTCAGTTAATGGATCCACAACAAAACTGGCAGCAAAACGATGACCCCCCCCCCTCCCCCCGTTAACTGACAGAGCCGCCATTGTCACGATCCACACGTCTGATGCTGTGTTCCTTTTTCTTTACTTTGTCAGTGTGTGTGTGTGTGTGTGTGTGTGTGTTGTGTCGTGTGTGTGAGGGGGAGGAGGTGTGTGTGTGTGTGTGTGTGTGTGTGTGTGTGTGTGTGTGTGTGTGTGTGTGTGTGTGCATAAGAGAGAGGGAGAACAGCATGTGTATGTGTGTTGGTGTTGTGTCGTGTGTGTGAGGGGAAGGAGGTGTGTGTGTGTGTGTGTGTGTGTGTGTGTGTGTGTGCATAAGAGAGAGGGAGAACAGCATGTGTATGTGTGTTGGTGTTGTGTCGTGTGTGTGAGGGGGAGGAGGTGTGTGTGTGTGTGTGTGTGTGTGTGTGTGTGTGTGTGTGTGTGTGTGTGTGTGTGTGCGTGCATAAGAGAGAGGGAGAACAGCATGTGTATGTGTGTTGGTGTTGTGTCGTGTGTGTGGAGAGAGAGGGGAGGTGTGGGAGGTGGTATTTGTCGTGTGTGTGTGAAAGAGGAGCAGGAGAGACAGGCTATACAAAACACAACATAACACATAAACAGCACTCTACCAGGCACTGTGCAGTCACGTTCAGTGCAAGACGTGACAGTGCACACGACCACACCACATCGTCACCACAACACATCAATTCTCAAGACAGTGAATGTACTGGGTATAAAGCAATGCAACACAGGGCAGTGTGATGAAGTCATCACTACACAACACGACACAATACAATACAACACACCACACTTCAATACAATACAGTACAACACACCACACTTCAATACAATGCAGTACAACACACCACACTTCAATGCAATACAACACACCACACTTCAATACAATACAGTACAACACACCACACTTCAATACAATACAGTACAACACACCACACTTCAATACAATACAGTACAACACACCACACTTCAATACAATGCAGTACAACACACCACACTTCAATACAATGCAGTACAATACACCACACTTCAATACAGTACAGTACAACACACCACACTTCAATACAATGCAGTACAACACACCACACTTCAATACAGTACAGTACAACACACCACACTTCAATACAATACAGTACAACACACCACACTTCAATACAATACAGTACAACACACCACACTTCAATACAATGCAGTACAACACACCACACTTCAATACAATACAGTACAACACACCACACTTCAGTACAATACAGTACAACACACCACACTTCAATACAATGCAATACAACACACCACACTTCAATACAATACAGTACAACACACCACACTTCAATACAATACAGTACAACACACCACACTTCAATACAATACAGTACAACACACCACACTTCAATACAATGCAGTACAACACACCACACTTCAGTACAATGCAGTACAACACACCACACTTCAATACAATACAGTACAACACACCACACTTCAATACAATACAGTACAACACACCACACTTCAATACAATGCAGTACAACACACCACACTTCAATACAATACAGTACAACAAACCACACTTCAATACAGTACATTACACCACACTTCAATGCAATACAGTACAACACACCACACTTCAATACAATGCAGTACAACACAACACACCACACTTCAATGCAATACAGTACAACACACCACACTTCAATACAATACAGTACAACACACCACACTTCAATACAATACAGTACAACACACCACACTTCAATACAGTACAGTACAACACACCACACTTCAATACAATACAGTACAACACACCACACTTCAATGCAATACAACACACCACACTTCAATACAATGCAGTACAACACACCACACTTCAATACAATACAGTACAACACACCACACTTCAATACAATGCAGTACAACACACCACACTTCAATACAATACAGTACAACACACCACACTTCAATACAATACAGTACAACACACCACACTTCAATACAATACAGTACAATACAATACAATACAATACAATGCAGTACAACACACCACACTTCAATACAATATGGTACAATACACCACACTTCAATACAATACAGTACAACACACCACACTTCAATACAATATGGTACAATACACCACACTTCAATACAATACAGTACAACACACCACACTTCAATACAATACAATACAACACACCACACTTCAATACAATATGGTACAATACAATACATCACACGTCAATACAATACAGTACAATACAATACAATTCACCACACTTCAATACAATGCAGTACAATACAATACAATATAATACAATACACCACACTTCAGTACAATACAATACAACACACCACACTTCAATACAATACAGTACAACACAACACACTTCAATACAATACAATACAATATTATACACCACACTTCAGTACAATACAATACAACACACCACACTTCAATGCAATACAATACAATACAAAACAACACACCACACTTCAATACAATACAGTACAACACACTACACGTCAATACAATACAATACAATACAATAGAATACACCACACTTCAATACAATACAGTACAACACAACACACTTCAATACAATACAACACAATACACCACACTTCAGTACAATACAATACAACACACCACACTTCAATACAATACAATACAGTACAATACAATACAATACAGTACAATACAACACACCACACTTCAATACAACACAGTACAATACACCGCAGTTAAACACAATGTTTTTGTTGTTGTTGTTTGTAAATAAAAGAAACAGCAATGCCCATAACACGAGAGTGCACACACTGATAACCGGGAAAACTGCTGCAATACCATCCGACACTTCTCAAGACCTCACAATGTAGTAGTCCTCGGTCCATAAGCGCGCACGAACGCGCGCGCGCGCGCGCGCCGTGTGTGTGTGTGTGTGTGTGTGTGTGTGTGTGTGTGTGTGTGTGTGTGCGTGCGTGCGTGCGTGCGTGCAAACTTCACAAGACAGCCTTGGGAAGTCCTGGCAAATGTTTTAATGTTATGAGCCTTTCTTCTTTCTTTTTTTTTTCTTCTTCTTTTTTTAATCTCAATGACAGCTGGATCATAAAGCAAATCATGTGACAGAGTTCCAACCTTTCTGGCACAGTGAAAATAAAGTATTCCTCTCTGTCTCTGTCTGTCTCTGTCTCTCTCTCTCTCCATTTCACGCTAAGCATGTCTCCCGAACTTTCCGTCAACAATATATACGAGACGTGAAGACAGAGATATGTGGGAAATAAAATATACGAGACGTGAAGTCAGACCTATAATTATGGGAAATAAAGACCAGTGAGTGACCCAGAAACGTCGGAAGTGACCCATCAGAATGGCGATTTATCAAGGAACTTTAGTTTACAGGTTTTATGCAGACTGGGTCGTTAAGCTGTCTGAAGCTGATAGCAGCTGCTGCTGAATGTTGCAGTCATTGTGTATTTCACTTCTCTGCACTTCTTGTCGTTATCACTTTCGCTCCATCTGCCTTGTCTCCCTGTCTGTCTGTCTCCTTGTCTGTCTGTCTGTCTGTCTGTCTGTCTCCCTGCCTGCCTGTCTGTCTGTCCCTCTGTCTGCCTGTCTCCCTGTATGTCTGCCTGTCTGTGTGCCTGCCTGTCTGTCTGTCTGTCTGCCTGCTTGCCTGTCTGTGTGCCTGCCTGTCTGTCTGTCTGTCTGTCTGTCTGTCTGTCTGTCTGCCTGTCTGCCTGTCTCCCTGTCTATCTGTCTGCCTGTCTGCCTGTATGTCTTCCTGTCTCTCTCCCTGTCTGCCTACCTGTCTGTCTGTCTTCCTTCTTGTCTGCCTGTCTGCCTGTCTCCATCCCAATCGGACTTTCACTGTTACTCATGAAAACCTGTGTTGTTGCAAGGTCAAGGAAAGGAAAACGGCCACACACACACAAACCACGTGTGTGTGCAAAATGTATTCACTCACCTGAATCTGGATATAAAATGTATTGCTACCTGAATCGTGCATGCTATGAAGGTGCATGATATACCTGACGACCCGTCACCCCGCCCCTGCCTCCCTCTCCTCTCCCCAGCTATCCATCTTCGGTCAGCCCCATCCATCTTCATATCCATCTTCGGTCAGCCCCATCCATCTTCATATCCATCTTCCACCAGCCCTATCCATTTTCCTATCCATCTTCCACCAGCCCTATCCATTTTCCTATCCATCTTCCACCAGCCCTATCTCTCTTCCACCAGCCCTATCCATTTTCCATCTGGAACCCTTTAAAAGTCTGCCTGGGTGTCCCAGGCTTCAGGCGACGTTCACACTCAGCAGCTGGCCAGGATCTGGTCACAGGTCATTTTGCCCTGTCCTGCCATCAGTGGCCGGGCGCACCCGTGGGAAGATGACTGGGTGGATGGATGGTGGAGGAGGGGGTTGCAGACGTTGCAAGTCGGCGTTACATGCACAGTGAGTGGAGAAGCACTCACATACGCTGCTGTGTAAATGCATGAACGAACTCATCGTTGTATTGTCGGTGCTGTTTTCCCCGTTAATGTCAGGAAGGCAGGGAATGCCGCACAATACATTCTTCAAATCCAACGCCGCACCAGATGTTTGGATACGTTTCTTCAGCCATTTAAAGATGGATACTTTTTCCTTCTTTTCAATCCACTCATATATGAAATTATGTGTGTGTATGGATACATATGTATATATGTTTGTGTGTGTGTGTGTGTGTGTGTGTGTGTGTGTGTGTGTGTGTGTGTGTGTGTGTGTGTGTGTTAGCGAGATGTAGTCTTTGTATGATTACATTACATCCCGTCCATCAGCCTCACTCAGTATTCATAGTGTCTCCACAACCCGCCGAATGCTTGACTATGATATCTTTTACCAATCCACACACACACACACACACACACACACACACACACACACACACACACACACACACACACACACACACACCACTGAAGAAGGCATGCAGGAGCACACGACCAAACAAACAAACACAATGATTCCATCCAAGATAGAAGTGGAAAAAAATGACATAAAAACTTCACAGTCCCGCTCCACCCCCACCCCCCACCCCCCTCCAACCACTCCCACCCCGACACACCAAGTGTCTGGTTGGATTCGAACTGTCGGAGCCCGAGGGTGAACGTGGACGAAGTGAACCCAAGACCTCCTGTTGCTCCTTTTTCCTTCCTGATGCACGTCCAACTGTCCACCTCCTGTGCATGTTGTAAAACTGCTGTAACAGCCTCAAGTCATCCCCACAGCCTCCCCCTCCCCCTCTCCCTCTACCCCCCTCTCCCCTCCCCCCTACCCCAGCTAGGAGATGAGTCGGTGTACAAACATGGACTCCGTCAGCACCTGTCAGGACACCATTTGCGGGGACCACATTTTGTAACCTGTGACGTAAATCGTTACCAACTTGCCCCAGCGTTTGGCATTGATATTTCGATGCCAATCAAAACCGAAGCGCTAAATTATCGCCCGGCTAACCGCATGGGCTGGAATACTGCTAATCAGTAGGACTGGTAGGATGGTGATGCCTTGACCTGCTTTCTTTCTCCGCACAACGTTTCTGCGCAACATCTTCGTTTCAATGATGTGGGCGTTATGGTTGGCGAGTTGTTCCTGTTTCTGTTGTTGCTGCTGCTGTTGTTGTCGTAGTTCATAATGATGCTAATGATGCTGCTGAAAATGTTGATGATTTCAATAGTTGTCTTTATTCTCACATAATAAAGAGACCGTCAAGAGAGTGAAATCTCAAAAAAAATATGGCATTAGTAGCAGGCAGTATTATGCTTTTCATGTTGATGATGATGACAATGATGATGATGATGACGATGATGACGATGATGATGATGATGATGATGATGATGATGATGATGATGATGACAATGATGATGATGATGACGATGATGATGATGATGATGATGATGATGATGATGATGACAATGATGATGATGATGACGATGATGATGATGATGATGATGATGATGATGAGAAGAAAAGACGAAGGAGAAGGAGGAGGAGAAGAAGAAGAACAGTATCTATATAGCCCTGGATCTCGTGCAGAAACAACTCAAAGCGCTTCGTCATTCATACACATGCATAACTGTGATTCACTCAGTAGAAAGACCACGTTCTTCTTGGTCATCCCATCGTCCTCTTACAGCAAGGGCAGTGAAGAAGGTGACGATGTTAGTCCCTCACCATGACAGAAAGGGCAGTGAAAAGGGTGACGATGTTAGTCCCTCACCATGACAGAAAGAGCAGTGACGATGTTAGTCCCTCACCATGACAGAAAGGGCAGTGAAGAGGGTGACGATGTCAGTCCCTCACCATGACAGAAAGAGCAGTGAAGAGAGTGAAGATGTCTCACCATGACAGAAAGGGCAGTGAAGAGGGTGACGATGTTAGTCCCTCACCATGACAGCAAGGGCAGTGAAGAGGGTGACGATGTTTCAGTCCCTCACCATGACAGAAAGGGCAGTGAAGAGGGTGACGATGTCTCACCATGACAGAAAGGGCAGTGAAGAGGGTGACGATGTTTCAGTCCCTCACCATGACAGAAAGGGCAGTGAAGAGGGTGACGATGTTAGTCCCTCACCATGACAGAAAGGGCAGTGAAGAGGGTGAAGATGTTAGTCCCTCACCATGACAAAAAGGGCAGTGAAGAGGGTGACGATGTTAGTCCCTCACCATGACAGAAAGGGCAGTGAAGAGGGTGACGATGTTAGTCCCTCACCATGACAGAAAGGGCAGTGAAGAGGGTGACGATGTTAGTCCTTCACCATGACAGAACGGGCAGTGAAGAGGGTGACGATGTTTCAGTCCCTCACCATGACAGAAAGGGCAGTGAAGAGGGTGACGATGTTAGTCCCTCACCATGACAGAACGGGCAGTGAAGAGGGTGACGATGTTTCAGTCCCTCACCATGACAGAACGGGCAGTGAAGAGGGTGACGATGTTTCAGTCCCTCACCATGACAGAACGGGCAGTGAAGAGGGTGACGATGTTTCAGTCCCTCACCATGACAGAAAGGGCAGTGAAGAGGGTGAAGATGTTTCAGTCCCTCACCATGACAGAAAGGGCAGTGAAGAGGGTGACGATGTTTCAGTCCCTCACCATGACAGAAAGGGCAGTGAAGAGGGTGACGATGTTAGTCCCTCACCATGACAGAAAGGGCAGTGAAGAGGGTGACGATGTTAGTCCCTCACCATGACAGAAAGGGCAGTGAAGAGGGTGACGATGTTAGTCCCTCACCATGACAGAAAGGGACAGTGAAGAGGGTGACGATGTTAGTCCCTCACCATGACAGAAAGGGCAGTGAAGAGGGTGACGATGTTAGTCCCTCACCATGACAGAAAGGGCAGTGAAGAGGGTGAAGATGTTAGTCCCTCACCATGACAGAAAGGGCAGTGAAGAGGGTGAAGATGTTAGTCCCTCACCATGACAGAAAGGGCAGTGAAGAGGGTGACGATGTTAGTCCCTCACCATGACAGAAAGGGCAGTGAAGATGTTAGTCCCTCACCATGACAGAAAGAGCAGTGAAGAGGGTG